>NC_084568.2:40705000-41005000 GCF_033978685.3 Nerophis lumbriciformis | reverse complement strand
TGAGATTTGGTTTTCGCTCATTTACAAATGTAATCAGTGAACTACGATCGAGGCGAAAGAAAAAACAAGATCTTCCAAGTTATGGATTTGAACTCAGTAGTGCTTTGTGGGAGGCAGCAGTCTTAACCATTAAACTATCCTGGGTCTCTTTAAGATTTGATTTTTGCTCATATACAAATATAATCAGTGAACTATGATCGAGGCGAAACAAAAAAGATGATCTTCCAAGTTATGGATTTGAAACCAGTAGTACTGTGTGTGAGGCAGCAGTCTTAACCATTGAGCTATCCCGAATCCCATTAGGGTTTGTTTTTCGCTCATATACAAATGTAATCAGTGAACTATGATCGACGTGAAAGAAAAAACAAGATGTTCTAAGTTATGGATTTGAACTCAGTAGTGCTGTGTGTGAGGCAGCAGTCTTAAACATTGAGCTATCCTGGGTACCGTTAAGGTTTGTTTTTCGCTCATATACAAATGTAATCAGTGAACTATGATTGAGGTGAAAGAAAAAACAAGATGTTCTAAGTTATGGATTTGAACTCAGTAATGCTTTGTGGGAGGCAGCAGTCTTAACCATTGAGCTATCCTGGGTCCCGTTAAGTTTTGTATTTTGCTCATATACAAATGTAATCAGTGAACAATAATCGAGGCGAAAGAAAAAACAAGATCTTTCAAGTTATGGATTTGAACCCAGTAATACTGCATTGGAGGAAGCAGTCTTAACCATTGAGCTATCCTCGGTCTCTTTAAGATTTGATTTTTGCTCATATACAAATATAATCAGTGAACTATGATCGAGGCGAAACAAAAAAGATGATCTTCCAAGTTATGGATTTGAAACCAGTAGTACTGTGTGTGAGGCAGCAGTCTTAACCATTGAGCTATCCCGAATCCCGTTAGGGTTGGTTTTTTGCTCATATACAAATGTAATCAGTGAACTATGATCGAGGTGAAACAAAAAACAAGATCTTCCGAGTAATGGATTTGAACTCAGTAGTGCTGTGTGTGAGGCAGCAGTCTTAAACATTGAGCTATCCTGGGTCCCGTTAAGGTTTGTTTTTCGCTCATATACAAATGTAATCAGTGAACTACGATCGAGGCGAAAGAAAAAACAAGATGTTCTAAGTTATGGATTTGAACTCAGTAGTGCTGTGTGTGAGGCAGCAGTCTTAAACATTGAGCTATCCTGGGTCCCGTTAAGGTTTGTTTTTCGCTCATATACAAATGTAATCAGTGAACTATGATCGAGGCGAAAGAAAAAACAAGATCTTTCAAGTTATGGATTTGAACCCAGTAATACTGCATGGGAGGCAGCAGTCTTAACCATTGAGCTATCCTGGGTCTCTTTAAGGTTTGAGTTTTGCTCATATACAAATATAATCAGTGAACTATGATCGAGGCGAAACAAAAAAGACGATCTTCCAAGTTATGGATTTGAAACCAGTAGTGCTGTGTGTGAGGCAGCAGTCTTAAATATTGAGCTATCCTGGGTCCCGTTAAGGTTTGTTTTTCGCTCATATACAAATGTAATCAGTGAACTACGATCGAGGCGAAACAAAAAAGATGATCTTCTAAGTTATGGATTTGAACTCAATAGTGCTACGTGGGAGGCAGCAGTCTTATGCAGTGGTACGACCTCTACTTAAAAAACCCAGCCTCGACCCCTCTCTCCTCTCTAACCTCAGACCTATCTCTAATCTTCCATACATTTCCAAAATATTAGAGAAGGTTGTCTACAGTCAGTTGTTGCCCTTCTTAGAGGATAATGGTATCACTGAGCTGTTCTAGTCCGGTTTTAAAGCCCTCCACAGCACAGAGTCAGCGCTTCTAAAAGTTTTTAACGATATCCTCCTGTCCACTGATTCTGGTAAATATGTTGTCCTGGTGCTTTTAGATCTGTCTGCTGCGTTCCACACCGTCGACCACGCCACCTTAATCACTCGTCTTGAGAACTGTGTGGGCATTAAGGGCGCCGCCCTCAACTGGTTCCGGTCGTACCTAACCGACAGGAGTTTTTGTGTAAAAGTAGACAGTTTTATGTCGTCCACAGCTCCTTTACCACATGGGGTCCCTCAGGGCTCAATCCTTGCCCCAATTTTATTTGCGCTTTACCTTCCCCCCCTTGGTTCTATTTTTAGGAAGTACAGTATTGCATTTCATTTTTACGCCGATGATTGCCAGATTTATTTTCCCATGGCACAAAATAACACGGTTCAACATCTTATTGACTGCCTGCACGACATCAAAGTCTGGCTTTCAGCTAACTTCCTGAGCCTAAATGAAGACAAAACAGAAGTTATGTTGTTCGGTCCAAGTCGCTCTCCCTCCCCCAACGTTGACCTCGGCACTCTGACCCCGTATCTCAGCGACTGTGTCACAAACCTGGGGGTAAAGTTTGACTCAGATTTTAAATTCGAAAAACAAATCAGCAGCGTCGTTCAAAAAAGCTTTTATCAATTACGCCAAATAGCGAAAGTGAAACCGCTTCTATCAAGTCATGATCTTGAGAAATTAATCCACGCCTTTATCTCGACTCGTCTTGATTACTGTAATGCCCTGTATGTAGGCATTAGCCAGGCCTCCCTCGCCCGCCTGCAGCTCGTGCAGAACTCTGCTGCTCGTCTGCTAACACAGACCCGCAGACGTGAGCACATCACCCCTATTTTAGCGTCCCTTCACTGGCTCCCTGTGCGTTACCGAATCAATTTTAAACTCCTTTTATTTGTTTTTAAATGTCTAAACAACCTCGCGCCAACCTATCTCTCCGACCTCCTTCAGCCTTACTGCCCCACCCGATCCTTAAGATCAGCCGATCAGCTGCTGTTGACGGTCCCTGACACAAGGCTGAAGCTTAGAGGTGACAGAGCTTTCGCCGTTGCTGCTCCCAAGCTCTGGAACGACCTACCCCTGAGTGTTAGACAAGCCTCCTCTCTTCCTGTTTTTAAATCTCTCTTAAAAACATACTTTTATTCCATGGCTTTTAACACTGAGTGATATCCATCCTGCAATGGTGCCCCATAATACACCTGCTGTGAACCTGTTTTTATGTTTCTATGTTTTTATTTATTCTATTTTAATTATTTATTTTTTATCGTGTTCTGTTTGTGTTGTGTTGTGTTTGCTCGGTACTCGTTTTATCTTTTAACCTGTTCATTGTACAGCACTTTGGCTACCCCTGTGGTATATTTTAAATGTGCTTTATAAATAAAGTTGATTTGATTTGATTTGATTTAACCATTTAGATATGAGAAATGAGATTTTGCCAGTAATTTGTTCGACCTCTATCATACCTTACTGAGCCAGGAGTCCTCGATTACATTTGTGTTTGGAACAATATATTTTCCTCATAAGACCCAGGGGTTAAGACTGCTGATTCGGAATGAAAAGTACTGAGTTTGAACCCCAACCTGGTTAATGGTATTTTGTTCTACCTCCTCATACTTTACAGAGTCAGGAGTCCTCGATTACATTAGTGTATGAGAAAAAAATCTTCCCTTCACAAGACCGGGGATGGACCAGGGGTTAAGACTGCTGACTCGGAATGAAAAGTACTGAGTTCGAACCCCAACCTGGTTGATGGTATTTTGTTCTACCTCCTCATACTTTACTGAGTCAGGAGTCCTCGATTACATTAGTGTATGAGAAAAAAATCTTCCCTTCACAAGACCGGGAATAGACCAGGGGTTAAGACTGCTGACTCGGAATGAAAAGTACTGAGTTCGAACCCCACCCTGGTTGATGGTATTTTGTTCTACCTCCTCATACTTTACAGAGTCAGGAGTCCTCGATTACATTAGTGTATGAGAAAAATTTTTTCGCTTCACAAGACCGGGAATAGACCAGGGGTTAAGACTGCTGACTCGGAATGAAAAGTACTGAGTTCGTACCCCACCCTGGTTGATGGTATTTTGTTCTATATCCTCATACTTTACTGAGTCAGGAGTCCTCGATTACATTTGTGTATGAGAAAAAAAATCTGCCTTCACAAGACCGAGGATAGACCAGGGGTTAAGACTGCTGACTTGGAATGAAAAGTACTGAGTTCGAACCCCACCCTGGTTGATGGTATTTTGTTCTATATCCTCATACTTTACTGAGTCAGGAGTCCTCGATTACATTTGTGTATGAGAAAAAAATCCGTCTTCTCAAGACCGAGGATAGACCAGGGGTTAAGACTGCTGACTCGGAAGAAAAAGTACTCGGTTCAAACCCTGCTCTGGTTCTTGGTATTTTGTTCTACCTCATCATACTTTACTGAGCTAGGAATCCTCGATAACATTTGTGTATGAGAAAAAATATTCTCTCTGCAAGAGCCAGGATAGTCCAGTGGTTAGGACTGCTGACTCAGGTTGAAGGGTGCTGGGTTTGAATCCTGGTTGGGTTGACATGTAATTTACAAAGTGACATATATTGTGACTTTGTAATGTTAAAATAATTATTTAATAAACTTTTTTTTTTCCATCCAATTACAATTAACCTATTTTATTTTAATTGTACCCAGGAGAGATCATTGGTCGACGCTCTTTATTATTAACTTTATACTTCTATTCCCACCCACCTCAGGAGTTACACTCACTCGCACACACTCATTCATTCTCACACACACACACACACACACACTCATTCATTCTCACACACAGGTAACCCCTGAGGTGTCATCATTGACTATTTGACAATTTATTTTTGATTATTATTATCTTTACTTTTTTTACTTACTTACTTAATTTTTCAACTATATGTTACTCAAACAACTATCACATAACATTACTCTGTGTGGGGGAGAAGAAACACCCCACAATGTATGTCGTCTTGACGCCATACAGCCAAATTACTGATTCCATGTCAGGGGCTTGAACTCAGTACCCCTGTTTGGGAGGTAGCAGTCTTAACCATTGAGCTATCCTGGGTCCCGTTCAGGTTTGGTTTTCGCTCATATACAAATGTAATCAGTGAACTATGATCGAGGCGAAACAAAAAACAAGATCTTCCGAGTTATGGATTTGAACCCACTAGTACTGCGTGAGAGGCAGAAGTCTTAACCACTGAGCTAGCCTCGGTCCCGTTAAGGATTGGTTTTTTGCTCATATACAAATGTAATCAGTGAACTATGATCGAGGCGAAAGAAAAAACAAGATTTTCCAAGTTATGGATTTGAACTCATTCGCGCTGTTTGGGAGGCAGCAGTCTTAACCATTGAGCTATCCTGGGTCCCGTTAACTTTTGTTTTTTGCTCATATACAAATGTAATCAGTGAACAATAATCGAGGTGAAAGAAAAAACAAGATCTTTCAAGTTATGGATTTGAACCCAGTAATACTGCATGGGAGGCAGCAGTCTTAACCATTGAGCTATCCTGGGTCTCTTTAAGATTAGATTTTTGTTCATATACAAATATAATCAGTGAACTATGATCGAGGCAAAACAAAAAAGATGATCCTCCAAGTTATGGATTTGAAACCAGTAGTACTGTGTGTGAGGCAGGAGTCTTAACCATTGAGCTATCCCGGATCCCGTTAGGGCTGGGGTTTTTTTCATATACAAATGTAATCAGTGAACTATGATCGAGGTGAAACAAAAAACAAGATCTTCCGAGTTATGGATTTGAACTCAGTAGTGCTGTGTGTGAGGCAGCAGTCTTAATCATTGAGCTATCCTGGGTCCCGTTAATTTTTGTTTTTCGCTCATATACAAATGTAATCAGGGAACTACGATGATCGAGGCGAAAAAAAAACCAAGATGTTCTAAGTTATGGATTTGAACTCAGTAGTGCTGTGTGTGAGGTAGCAGATTGGATTTTTGCTCAAATACAAATATAATCAGTGAACTATGATCGAGGAGAAACAAAAAAGATGATCTTCCAAGTTATGGATTTGAAACCAGTAGTACTGTGTGTGAGGTAGGAGTCTTAACCATTGAGCTATCCCGAATCCCGTTAAGAATGGTTTTTTGCTCATATACAAATGTAATCAGTGAACTATGATCGAGGTGAAACAAAAAACAAGATGTTCTAAGTTATGGATTTGAACTCAGTAGTGCTTTGTGGGAGATAGCAGTCTTAACCATTGAGCTATCCTGGGTCCCGTTAAGGTTTGGTTTATGCTCATATACAAATGTAATCAGTGAACTATGATCGAGGCGAAACAAAAAACACAATCTTCCAAGTTATGGATTTGAACCGAGTAGTACTGCGTGAGAGGCAGAAGTCTTAACCACTGAGATAGCCCGGGTCCCGTTAAGGTTTGGTTTTCACTCATATACAAATGTAATCAGTGAACAATAATCGAGGCGAAAGAAAAAACAAGATCTTTCAAGTTATGGATTTGAACCTAGTAATACTGCATGGGAGGTAGCAGTCTTAACCATTGAGTTATCCTGGGTCTCTTTAAGATTTGATTTTTGCTCATATACAAATATAATCAGTGAACTATGATCGAGGCGAAACAAAAAAGATGATCTTCCAAGTTATGGATTTGAAACCAGTAGTACTGTGTGTGAGGCAGCAGTCTTAAACATTGAGCTAACCTGGGTCCCGTTAAGGTTTGTTTTTCGCTCATATACAAATGTAATCAGTGAACTACGATCGAGGCGAAACAAAAAACAAGATGTTCTAAGTTATGGATTTGAACTCAGTAGTGCTTTGTGGGAGGCAGCAGTCTTAACCATTGAGCTATCCTGGGTCCCATTAAGGTTTGGTTTTTGCTCATATACAAATGTAATCAGTGAACTATGATCGAGGCGAAACAAAAAACACGATCTTCCAAGTTATGGATTTGAACAGAGTAGTACTGCGTGAGAGGCAAAAGTCTTAACCACTGAGATAGCCCGGGTCCCGTTAAGGATTGGTTTTTGCTCATATACAAATGTAATCAGTGAACTATGATCGAGGCGAAACAAAAAAGATGATGTTCCAAGTTATGGATTTGAAACTAGTAGTACTGTGTGTGAGGCAGCAGTCTTAACCATTGAGCTATCCTGGGTCCCGTTAAGGATTGGTTTTTGCTCATATACAAATGTAATCAGTGAACTACGATCGAGGCGAAAGAAAAAACAAGATGTTCTAAGTTATGGATTTGAACTCAGTAGTGCTTTGTGGGAGGCAGCAGTCTTAACCATTTAGCTATGAGAAATGAGATTTTGCCAGTAATTTGTTCGACCTCTATCATACCTTACTGAGCCAGGAGTCCTCGATTACATTTGTGTTTGGAACAATATATTTTCCTCATAAGACCCAGGGGTTAAGACTGCTGATTCGGAATGAAAAGTACTGAGTTCGAACCCCAACCTGGTTGATGGTATTTTGTTCTACTTCCTCATACTTTACAGAGTCAGGAGTCCTCGATTACATTAGTGTATGAGAAAAAAATATTCCCCTCACAAGACCGGGGATAGACCAGGGGTTAAGACTGCTGACTCGGAATGAAAAGTACTGATTTCGTACCCCACCCTGGTTGATGGTATTTTGTTCTATATCCTCATACTTTACTGAGTCAGGAGTCCTCGATTACATTTGTGTATGAGAAAAAAATCTGTCTTCACAAGTCCGAGGATAGACCAGGGGTTAAGACTGCTGACTCGGAATGAAAAGTACTGAGTTCGAACCCCACCCTGGTTGATGGTATTTTGTTCTATATCCTCATACTTTACTGAGTCAGGAGTCCTCGATTACATTTGTGTATGAGAAAAAAATCTGCCTGCACAAGACCGAGGATAGACCAGGGGTTAAGACTGCTGTCTCGGAATGAAAAGTACTGAGTTCGAACCCCACCCTGGTTGATGGTATTTTGTTCTATATCCTCATACTTTACTGAGTCAGGAGTCCTCGATTACATTTGTGTATGAGAAAAAAATCCGTCTTCTCAAGACCGAGGATAGACCAGGGGTTAAGACTGCTGACTCGGAAGAAAAAGTACTGGGTTCAAACCCTGCTCTGGTTGATGGTATTTTGTTCTACCTCATCATACTTTAATGAGCTAGGAGTCCTCGATAACATTTGTGTATGAGAAAAAATATTCTCTCTGCAAGTGCCAGGATAGTCCAGTGGTTAGGACTGCTGACTCAGGTTGAAGGGTGCTGGGTTCGAATCCTGGTTGGGTTGACATGTAATTTACAAAGTGACATATATTGTGACTTTGTAATGTTAAAATAATTATTTAATAAACTTTTTTTTTTTTTTTCCAATTACAATTAACCTATTTTATTTTAATTGTACCCAGGAGAGGTCATTGGTCGACGCTCTTTATTATTAACTTTATACTTCTATTCCCACCCACCTCAGGAGTTACACTCACTCGCACACACTCATTCATTCTCACACACACACACACACACTCATTCATTCAGTCTCACACACAGGTAACCCCTGAGGTGTCATCATTGACTATTTGACAATTTATTTTTGATTATTATTATCTTTACTTTTTTTACTTACTTACTTAATTTTTCAACTATATGTTACTCAAACAACTATCACATAACATTACTCTGTGTGGGGGAGAAGAAACACCCCACAATGTATGTCGTCTTGACGCCATACAGCCAAATTACTGATTCCATGTCTGGGGATTGAACTCAGTACCCCTGTTTGGGAGGTAGCAGTCTTAACCATTGAGGTATCCTGGGTCCCGTTTAGGTTTGGTTTTCGCTCATATACAAATGTAATCAGTGAACTATGATCGAGGCGAAACAAAAAACAAGATCTTCCAAGTTATGGATTTGAACCCACTAGTACTGCGTGAGAGGCAGAAGTCTTAACCACTGAGCTATCCTGGGTCCCGTTTAGGGTTGGTTTTCGCTCATATACAAATGTAATCAATGAACTATGATCGAGGCGAAAGAAAAAACAAGATCTTTCAAGTTATGGATTTGAACCCAGTAATACTGCATGGGAGGCAGCAGTCTTAAACATTGAGCTATCCTGGGTCTCTTTAAGATTTGATTTTTGCTCATATACAAATATAATCAGTGAACTATGATCGAGGTGAAACAAAAAACAAGATCTTCCGAGTTATGGATTTGAACTCAGTAGTGCTGTGTGTGAGGTAGCAGTCTTAAACATTGAGCTATCCTGGGTCCCGTTAAGGTTTGTTTTTCGCTCATATACAAATGTAATCAGTGAACTACGATCGAGGCAAAAGAAAAAACAAGATGTTCTAAGATATGGATTTGAACTCAGTAGTGCTTTGTGGGAGGCAGCAGTCTTAACCATTGAGCTTTCCTGGGTCCCGTTTAGATTTGTTTTTTCCTCATATACAAATGTAATCAGTGAACTATGATCGAGGCGAAACAAAAAAGACGATCTTCCAAGTTATGGATTTGAACCGAGTAGTACTGCGTGAGAGGAAGCAGTCTTAACCATTGAGCTATCCTGGGTCTCTTTAAGATTTGATTTTTGCTCATATACAAATATAATCAGTGAACTATGATCCAGGCGAAACAAAAAAGATGATCTTCCAAGTTATGGATTTGAAACCAGTAGTACTGTGTGTGAGGCAGCAGTCTTAAACATTGAGCTATCCTGGGTACCGTTAAGGTTTGTTTTTCGCTCATATACAAATGTAATCAGTGAACTACGATCGAGGCGAAAGAAAAAACAAGATGTTCTAAGTTATGGATTTGAACTCAGTAGTGCTTTGTGGGGGGCAGCAGTCTTAACCATTGAGCTATCCTGGGTCCCGTTAAGTTCTGTATTTTGCTCATATACAAATGTAATCAGTGAACAATAATCGAGGCGAAAGAAAAAACAAGATCTTTCAAGTTATGGATTTGAACCCAGTAATACTGCATGGGAGGCAGCAGTCTTAACCATTGAGCTATCCTGGGTCTCTTTAAAGTTTGATTTTTGCTCATATACAAATATAATCAGTGAACTATGATCGAGGCGAAACAAAAAAGATGATCTTCCAAGTTATGGATTTGAAACCAGTAGTACTGTGTGTGAGGTAGCAGTCTTAACCATTGAGCTAGCCCGAATCCCGTAAGGGTTGGTTTTTTGCTCGTATACAAATGTAATCAGTGAACTATGATCGAGGTGAAACAAAAAACAAGATTTTCCGAGTTATGGATTTGAACTCAGTAGTGCTGTGTGTGAGGCAGCAGTCTTAAACATTGAGCTATCCTGGGTCCCTTTAAGGTTTGTTTTTCGCTCATTTACAAATGTAATCAGTGAACTACGATCGAGGCGAAAGAAAAAACAAGATCTTCCAAGTTATGGATTCGAAACCAGTAGTACTGTGTGTGAGGCAGCAGTCTTAACCATTGAGCTATCCCGAATCCCGTTAGGGTTAGTTTTTTGCTCATATACCAATGTAATCAGTGAACTATGATCGAGGTGAAACAAAAAACAAGATGTTCTAAGTTATGGATTTGAAATCAGTAGTGCTTTGTGGGAGGCAGCAGTCTTAACCATTGAGCTATCCTGGGTACTGTTAAGGTTTTTTTTTCCGCTCATTTACAAATGTAATCAGTGAACTACGATCGAGGCAAAAGAAAAAACAAGATGTTCTAAGATATGGATTTGAACTCAGTAGTGCTTTGTGAGGCAGCAGTCTTAAACATTGAGCTATGCTGGGTACTGTTAAGGTTTGTTTTTTGCTCATATACAAATGTAATCAGTGAACTATGATCGAGGTGAAGGAAAAAACAAGATGTTCTAAGTTATGGATTTGAACTCAGTAGTGCTTTGTGGGAGGCAGCAGTCTTAACCATTGAGCTATCCTGGGTCCCGTTAAGATTTGGTTTTTGCTCATATACAAATGTAATCAGTGAACTATGATTGAGGTGAAACAAAAAACAAGATCTTCCAAGTTATGGATTTGAACCGAATAGTACTGCGGGAGAGGCAGAAGTCTTAACCACTGAGATAGCCCGGGTCCCGTTAAGGTTTGTTTTTCACTCATATACAAATGTAATCAGTGAACTATGATCGAGGTGAACGAAAAAACAAGATGTTCTAAGTTATGGATTTGAAATCAGTAGTGCTTTGTGGGAGGCAGCAGTCTTAACCATTGAGCTATCCTGGGTCCCGTTAAGATTTGGTTTTCGCTCATATACAAATGTAATCAGTGAACAATAATCGAGGCGAAAGAAAAAACAAGATCTTTCAAATTATGGATTTGAACCCAGTAATACTGCATGGGAGGCAGCAGTCTTAACCATTGAGCTATCCTGGGTCTTTTTAAGATTTGATTTTTGCTCATATACAAATATAATCAGTGAACTATGATCGAGGCGAAACAAAAAAGATGATCTTCCAAGTTATGGATTTGAAACCAGTAGTACTGTGTGTGAGGCAGCAGTCTTAACTATTGAGCTATCCTGAATCCCGTTAGTGTTGGTTTTTTGCTCGTATACAAATGTAATCAGTGAACTATGATCAAGGTGAAACAAAAAACAATATCTTCCGAGTTATGGATTTGAACTCAGTAGTGCTGTGTGTTAGGCAGCAGTCTTAAACATTGAGCTATCCCGAATCCCGTTAGGGTTTGTTTTTCGCTCATATACAAATGTAATCAGTGAACTACGATCGAGGCGAAAGAAAAAACAACATGTTCTAAGTTATGGATTTGAACTCAGTAGTGCTTTGTTGGAGGCAGCAGTCTTAACCATTGAGCTATCCTTGGTCCCGTTAAGGTATGGTTTTTGCTCATATACAAATGTAATCAGTGAACTATGATCGAGGCGAAACAAAAAACAAGATCTTTCAAGTTATGGATTTGAACCCAGTAATACTGCATGGGAGGCAGCAGTCTTAACCATTGAGCTATCCTGGGTCCCGTTAAGGTTTGTTTTTCGCTCATTTACAAATGTAATCAGTGAACTACGATCGAGGCGAAAGAAAAAACAAGATGTTCTAAGGTATGGATTTGAACTCAGTAGTGCTGTGTGGGAGGCAGCAGTCTTAACCATTGAGCTATCCTGGGTCTCTTTAAGATTTGATTTTTGCTCATATACAAATATAATCAGTGAACTATGATCGAGGTGAAAGAAAAAACAAGATCTTCAGAGTTATGGATTTGAACTCAGTAGTGCTGTGTGTGAGGCAGCAGTCTTAAACATTGAGCTATCCTGGGACTCGTTAAGGTTTGTTTTTCGCTCAGATACAAATGTAATCAGTGAACTATGATCGAGGTGAAAGAAAAACAAGATGTTCTAAGTTATGGATTTGAACTCAGTAGTGCTTTGTGGGAGGCAGTAGTCTTAACAATTGAGCTATCCTGGGTACTGTTAAGATTTGGTTTTCGCTCATTTACAAATGTAATCAGTGGACTATGATCGAGGCGGAAAAAAAACAAGATCTTTAAAGTTATGGATTTGAACCCAGTAATACTGCATGGGAGGCAGCAGTCTTAACCATTGAGCTATCCTGGGTCTCTTTAAGATTTGATTTTTGCTCATATACAAATGTAATCAGTGAACTATGATCGAGGTGAAAGAAAAAACAAGATGTTCTAAGTTATGGATTTGAACTCAGTAGTGCTTTGTGGGAGGCAGCAGTCTTAACCATTGAGCTATCCTGGGTCCTGTTAAGGTTTGGTTTTTGCTCATATACAAATGTAATCAGTGAACAATAATCGAGGCGAAACAAAAAACAAGATCTTTCAAGTTATGGATTTGAACCCAGTAATACTGCATGGGAGGCAGCAGTCTTAACCATTGAGCTATCCTGGGTCTCATTAAGATTTGATTTTTGCTCATATACAAATATAATCAGTGAACTATGATCGAGGCGAAACAAAAAAGATGATCTTTCAAGTTAGGGATTTGAAACCAGTAGTACTGTGTGTGAGGCAGCAGTCTTAACCATTGAGCTATCCCGAATCCCCTTAGGGTTGGTTTTTTGCTCATATACAAATGTAATCAGTGAACTATGATCGAGGTGAAACAAAAAACAAGATCTTCCGAGTTATGGATTTGAACTCAGTAGTGCTGTGTGTGAGGTAGCAGTCTTAAACATTGAGCTATTCTGGGTCCCGTTAAGGTTTGTTTTTCGCTCATATACAAATGTAATCAGTGAACTATGTACGAGGCGAAACAAAAAACAAGATGTTCTAAGTTATGGATTTGAACTCAGTAGTGCTGTGTGTGAGGCAGCAGTCTTAAACATTGAGCTATCCTGGGTCCCGTTAAGGTTTGTTTTTCGCTCATATACAAATGTAATCAGTGAACTATGATCGAGGTGAAACAAAAAACTAGATGTTCTAAGTTATGGATTTGAACTCAGTAGTGCTTTGTGGGAGGCAGCAGTCTTAACCATTGAGCTATCCTGGATCCCGTTAAGGTTTGGTTTTTGCTCATATACAAATGTAATCAGTGAACTATGATCGAGGCGAAACAAAAAACACGATCTTCCAAGTTATGGATTTGAACCGAGTAGTACTGCGTGAGTGGCAGAAGTCTTAACCACTGAGATAGCCCGGGTCCCGTTAAGGATTGGTTTTCGCTCATATACAAATGTAATCAGTGAACTATGATCGAGGTGAAACAAAAAACAAGATCTTTGGAGTTATGGATTTGAACTCAGTAGTGCTTTGTGGGAGGCAGCAGTCTTAACCATTGAGCTATCCTGGGTCCCGTTAACGTTTGTTTTTTGCTCATATACAAATGTAATCAGTGAACTACGATCGAGGCGAAATAAAAAAACAAGATCTTTCAAGTGATGGATTTGAACCCAGTAATACTGGATGGGAGGCAGCAGTCTTAACCATTGAGCTATCCTGGGTCTCTTTAAGATTTGATTTATGCTCATATACAAATATAATCAGTGAACTATGATCGAGGCGAAACAAAAAAGACGATCTTCCAAGTTATGGATTTGAAAGCAGTAGTACTGTGTGTGAGGTAGGAGTCTTAACCATTGAGCTATCCCGAATCCCGTTAGGGTGGGTTTTTTGCTCATATACAAATGTAATCAGTGAACTATGATCGAGGTGAAACAAAAAACAAGATCTTCCGAGTTATGGATTTGAACTCAGTAGTGCTGTGTGTGAGGCAGCAGTCTTAAACATTGAGCTATCCTGGGTCCCGTTAAGATTTGTTTTTCGCTCATATACAAATGTAATCAGTGAACTACGATCGAGGCGAAAGAAAAAACAAGATGTTCTAAGTTATAGATTTGAACTCAGTAGTGCTGTGTGTGAGGCAGCAGATTTAATTTTTGCTCATATACAAATATAATCAGTGAACTATGATCGAGGCGAAACAAAAAAGATGATCTTCTAAGTTATGGATTTGAACTCAGTAGTGCTACGTGGGAGGCAGCAGTCTTATGCAGTGGTACGACCTCTACTTAAAAAACCCAGCCTCGACCCCTCTCTCCTCTCTAACCTCAGACCTATCTCTAATCTTCCATACATTTCCAAAATATTAGAGAAGGTTGTCTACAGTCAGTTGTTGCCCTTCTTAGAGGATAATGGTATCACTGAGCTGTTCCAGTCCGGTTTTAAAGCCCTCCACAGCACAGAGTCAGCGCTTCTAAAAGTTTTTAACGATATCCTCCTGTCCACTGATTCTGGTAAATATGTTGTCCTGGTGCTTTTAGATCTGTCTGCTGCGTTCGACACCGTCGACCACGCCACCTTAATCACTCGTCTTGAGAACTGTGTGGGCATTAAGGGCGCCGCCCTCAACTGGTTCCGGTCGTACCTAACCGACAGGAGTTTTTGTGTAAAAGTAGACAGTTTTATGTCGTCCACAGCTCCTTTACCACATAGGGTCCCTCAGGGCTCAATCCTTGCCCCAATTTTATTTGCGCTTTACCTTCTCCCCCTTGGTTCTATTTTTAGGAAGTACAGTATTGCATTTCATTTTTACGCCGATGATTGCCAGATTTATTTTCCCATGGCACAAAATAACACGGTTCAACATCTTATTGACTGCCTGCACGACATCAAAGTCTGGCTTTCAGCTAACTTCCTGAGCCTAAATGAAGATAAAACAGAAGTTATGTTGTTCGGTCCAAGTCGCTCTCCCTCCCCCAACGTTGACCTCGGCACTCTGACCCCGTATCTCAGCGACTGTGTCACAAACCTGGGGGTAAAGTTTGACTCAGATTTTAAATTCGAAAAACAAATCACCAGCGTCGTTCAAAAAAGCTTTTATCAATTACGCCAAATAGCGAAAGTGAAACCGCTTCTATCAAGTCATGATCTTGAGAAATTAATCCACGCCTTTATCTCGACTCGTCTTGATTACTGTAATGCCCTGTATGTAGGCATTAGCCAGGCCTCCCTCGCCCGCCTGCAGCTCGTGCAGAACTCTGCTGCTCGTCTGCTAACACAGACCCGCAGACGTGAGCACATCACCCCTATTTTAGCGTCCCTTCACTGGCTCCCTGTGCGTTACCGAATCAATTTTAAACTCCTTTTATTTGTTTTTAAATGTCTAAACAACCTCGCGCCAACCTATCTCTCCGACCTCCTTCAGCCTTACTGCCCCACCCGATCCTTAAGATCAGCCGATCAGCTGCTGTTGACGGTCCCTGACACAAGGCTGAAGCTTAGAGGTGACAGAGCTTTCGCCGTTGCTGCTCCCAAGCTCTGGAACGACCTACCCCTGAGTGTTAGACAAGCCTCCTCTCTTCCTGTTTTTAAATCTCTCTTAAAAACATACTTTTATTCCATGGCTTTTAACACTGAGTGATATCCATCCTGCAATGGCGCCCCATAATACACCTGCTCTGAACCTGTTTTTATGTTTCTATGTTTTTATTTATTCTATTTTAATTATTTATTTTTTATCGTGTTCTGTTTGTGTTGTGTTGTGTTTGCTCGGTACTCGTTTTATCTTTTAACCTGTTCATTGTACAGCACTTTGGCTACCCCTGTGGTAAATTTTAAATGTGCTTTATAAATAAAGTTGATTTGATTTGATTTGATTTAACCATTTAGCTATGAGAAATGAGATTTTGCCAGTAATTTGTTCGACCTCTATCATACCTTACTGAGCCAGGAGTCCTCGATTACATTTGTGTTTGGAACAATATATTTTCCTCATAAGACCCAGGGGTTAAGACTGCTGATTCGGAATGAAAAGTACTGAGTTCGAACCCCACCCTGGTTGATGGTATTTTGTTCTATATCCTCATACTTTACTGAGTCAGGAGTCCTCGATTACATTAGTTTATGAGAAAAAAATCTTCCCTTCACAAGACCGGGAATAGACCAGGGGTTAAGACTGCTGACTCGGAATGAAAAGTACTGAGTTCGAACCCCAACCTGGTTGATGGTATTTTGTTCTACCTCCTCATACTTTACTGAGTCAGGAGTCCTCGATTACATTAGTGTATGAGAAAAAAATCTTCCCTTCACAAGACCGGGAATAGACCAGGGGTTAAGACTGCTGACTCGGAATGAAAAGTACTGAGTTCGAACCCCACCCTGGTTGATGGTATTTTGTTCTACCTCCTCATACTACCTCATCAGGAGTCCTCGATTACATTAGTGTATGAGAAAAAAATCTTCCTTCACGAGACCGGGGATAGACCAGGGGTTAAGACTGCTGACTCGGAATGAAAAGTACTGAGTTCGTACCCCACCCTGGTTGATGGTATTTTGTTCTATATCCTCATACTTTACTGAGTCAGGAGTCCTCGATTACATTTGTGTATGAGAAAAAAATCTGCCTTCACAAGACCGGGGATAGACCAGGGGTTAAGACTGCTGACTCGGAATGAAAAGTACTGAGTTCGAACCCCACCCTGGTTGATGGTATTTTGTTCTACCTCCTCATACTTTACTGAGTCAGGAGTCCTCGATTACATTTGTGTATGAGAAAAAAATCTGTCTTCACAAGACCGAGGATAGACCAGGGGTTAAGACTGCTGACTCGGAAGAAAAAGTACTGGGTTCAATCCCTGCTCTGGTTGATGGTATTTTGTTCTACCTCATCATACTTTACTGAGCTAGGAGTCCTTGATAACATTTGTGTATGAGAAAAAATATTGCCTCTGCAAGAGCCAGGATAGTCCAGTGGTTAGGACTGCTGACTCAGGTTGAAGGGTGCTGGGTTCGAATCCTGGTTGGGTTGACATGTAATTTACAAAGTGACATATATTGTGACTTTGTAATGTTAAAATAATTATTTAATAAACTTTTTTTTTTTTTGTCCAATTACAATTAACCTATTTTATTTTAATTGTACCCAGGAGAGGTCATTGGTCGACGCTCTTTATTATTAACTTTATACTTCTATTTCCACCCACCTCAGGAGTTACACTCACTCGCACACACTCATTCATTCTCACACACACACACTCATTCATTCTCACACACAGGTAACCCCTGAGGTGTCATCATTGACTATTTGACAATTTATTTTTGATTATTATTATCTTTACTTTTTTACTTAATTTTTCAACTATATGTTACTCAAACAACTATCACATAACATTACTCTGTGTGGGGGAGAAGAAACACCCCACAATGTATGTCGTCTTGACGCCATACAGCCAAATTACTGATTCCATGTCTGGGGCTTGAACTCAGTACCCCTGTTTGGGAGGTAGCAGTCTTAACCATTGAGCTATCCTGGGTCCCGTTTAGGTTTGGTTTTCGCTCATATACAAATGTAATCAATGAACTATGATCGAGGCGAAACAAAAAACAAGATCTTCCAAGTTATGGATTTGAACCCACTAGTACTGCATGAGAGGCAGAAGTCTTAACCACTGAGCTAGCCTCGGTCCCGTTTAGGATTGGTTTTTTGCTCATATACAAATGTAATCAGTGAACTATGATCGAGGCAAAAGAAAAAACAAGATCTTCCAAGTTATGGATTTGAAATCAGTCACGCTGTGTGGGAGGCAGCAGTCTTAACCATTGAGCTATCCCGAATCCCATTAAGGTTGGTTTTTTGCTCATATACAAATGTAATCAGTGAACAAATATCGAGGCGAAAGAAAAAACAACATCTTTCAAGTTCTGGATTTGAACCGAGTAGTACTGCGTGAGAGGCAGAAGTCTTAACCACTGAGATAGCCCGGGTCCCGTTAAGGTTTGGTTTTCTCTCATATACAAATAAAATCAGTGAACAATAATCGAGGCGAAAGAAAAAACAAGATCTTTCAAGTTATGGATTTGAACCCAGTAATACTGCATGGGAGGCAGCAGTCTTAACCATTGAGATATCCTGGGTGTCTTTAAGATTTGATTTTTGCTCATATACAAATGTAATCAGTGAACTATGATCGAGGCGGGAAAAAAAACAAGATCTTCCAAGTTATGGATTTGAACTCTTTCGCGCTGTGTGGGAGGCAGCAGTCTTAAACATTGAGCTATCCTGGGTCCCGTTAAGGTTGGTTTTTTGCTCATATACAAATGTATTCAGTTAACTATGATCGAGGCGAAAGAAAAAACAAGATCTTTCAAGTTATGGATTTGAACTCAGTAGTGCTGTGTGTGAGGCAGCAGTCTTAAACATTGAACTATCCTGGGTCCCGTTAAGGTTTGTTTTTCGCTCATATACAAATGTAATCAGTGAACTATGATCGAGGCGAAAGAAAAAACAAGATCTTCCAAGTTATGGATTTGAAACCAGTATTACTGCATGGGAGGCAGCAGTCTTAACCATTGAGCTATACTGGGTCTCTTTGAGATTTGATTTTTGCTCATATACAAATATAATCAGTGAACTATGATCGAGGCGAAACAAAAAAGATGATCTTCCAAGTTATGGATTTGAAACCAGTAGTACTGTGTGTGAGGCAGCAGTCTTAACTATTGAGCTATCCCGAATCCCGTTAGGGTTTGTTTTTCGCTCATATACAAATGTAATCAGTGAACTACGATCGAGGCGAAAGAAAAAACAACATGTTCTAAGTTATGGATTTGAACTCAGTAGTGCTGTGTGTGAGGCAGCAGTCTTACACATTGAGCTATCCTGGGTCCCGTTAAGGTATGGTTTTTGCTCATATACAAATGTAATCAGTGAACTATGATCGAGGCGAAACAAAAAACAAGATGTTCTAAGTTATGGATTTGAACTCAGTAGTGCTTTGTTGGAGGCAGCAGTCTTAACCATTGAGCTATCCTGGGTCCCGTTAAGGTATGGTTTTTGCTCATATACAAATGTAATCAGTGAACTATGATCGAGGCAAAACAAAAAACACGATCTTCCAAATTATAGATTTGAACCGAGTAGTACTGCATGAGAGGCAGAAGTCTTAACCACTGAGACAGCCTGGGTCCAGTTAAGGATTGGTTTTCGCTCATATACAAATGTAATCAGTGAACAATAATCGAGGCGAAAGAAAAAACAAGATCTTTCAAGTTATGGATTTGAACCCAGTAATACTGCATGGGAGGCAGCAGTCTTAACCATTGAGCTATCCTGGGTCTTTTTGAGTTTTGATTTTTGCTCATATACAAATATAATCAGTGAACTATGATCGAGGCGAAACAAAAAAGATGAACTTCCAAGTTATGGATTTGAAACCAGTAGTACTGTGTGTGAGGTAGGAGTCTTAACCATTGAGCTTTCCCGAATCCCGTTAGGGTTGGTTTTTTGCTCGTATACAAATGTAATCAGTGAACTATGATCAAGGTGAAACAAAAAACAAGATCTTCCGAGTTATGGATTTGAACTCAGTAGTGCTGTGTGTGAGGCAGCAGTCTTAAACATTGAGCTATCCTGGGTCCCGTTACGGTTTGTTTTTCGCTCATTTACAAATGTAATCAGTGAACTACGATCGAGGCGAAAGAAAAAACTAGATGTTCTAAGTTATGGATTTGAACTCAGTAGTGCTTTGTGGGAGGCAGCAGTCTTAACCATTGAGCTATCCTGGGTCTCTTTAAGATTTGATTTTTGCTCATATACAAATATAATCAGTGAACTATGATCGAGGTGAAACAAAAAACAAGATCTTCCGAGTTATGGATTTGAACTCAGTAGTGCTGTGTGTGAGGCAGCAGTCTTAAACATTGAGCTATCCTGGGTCCCGTTAAGGTTTGTTTTTCGCTCATATACAAATGTAATCAGTGAACAATAATCTAGGCGAAAGAAAAAACAAAATCTTTCAAGTTATGGATTTGAAACCAGTAGTACTGTGTGTGAGGCAGCAGTCTTAACCATTGAGCTAGCCCGAATCCCGTTAGGATTGGTTTTTTGCTCATATACAAATGTAATCAGTGAACTATGATCGAGGTGCAACAGAAAACAAGATCTTCCGAGTTATGGATTTGAACTCAGTAGGGCTGTGTGTGAGGCAGCAGTCTTAAACATTGAGCTATCCTGGGTCCCGTTAAGATTTGGTTTTCGCTCATTTACAATTGTAATCAGTGAACTACGATCGAGGCGAAAGAAAAAACAAGATGTTCTAAGTTATGGTTTTGAACTCAGTAGTGCTGTGTGTGAGGCAGCAGTCTTAAACATTGAGCTATCCTGGGTCCCGTTAAGGTTTGTTTTTCACTCATATACAAATGTAATCAGTGAACTATGATCGAGGCGAAAGAAAAAGCAAGATCTATCAAGTTATGGATTTGAACCCAGTAATACTGCATGGGAGGCAGCAGTCTTAACCATTGAGCTATCCTGGGTATCTTTAAGATTGGATTTTTGCTCATATACAAATATAATCAGTGAACTATGATCGAGGCGAAACAAAAAAGATGATCTTCTAAGTTATGGATTTGAACTCAGTAGTGCTACGTGGGAGGCAGCAGTCTTATGCAGTGGTACGACCTCTACTTAAAAAACCCAGCCTCGACCCCTCTCTCCTCTCTAACCTCAGACCTATCTCTAATCTTCCATACATTTCCAAAATATTAGAGAAGGTTGTCTACAGTCAGTTGTTGCCCTTCTTAGAGGATAATGGTATCACTGAGCTGTTCTAGTCCGGTTTTAAAGCCCTCCACAGCACAGAGTCAGCGCTTCTAAAAGTTTTTAACGATATCCTCCTGTCCACTGATTCTGGTAAATATGTTGTCCTGGTGCTTTTAGATCTGTCTGCTGCGTTCCACGCCACCTTAATCACTCGTCTTGAGAACTGTGTGGGCATTAAGGGCGCCGCCCTCAACTGGTTCCGGTCGTACCTAACCGACAGGAGTTTTTGTGTAAAAGTAGACAGTTTTATGTCGTCCACAGCTCCTTTACCACATGGGGTCCCTCAGGGCTCAATCCTTGCCCCAATTTTATTTGCGCTTTACCTTCCCCCCCTTGGTTCTATTTTTAGGAAGTACAGTATTGCATTTCATTTTTACGCCGATGATTGCCAGATTTATTTTCCCATGGCACAAAATAACACGGTTCAACGTCTTATTGACTGCCTGCACGACATCAAAGTCTGGCTTTCAGCTAACTTCCTGAGCCTAAATGAAGATAAAACAGAAGTTATGTTGTTCGGTCCAAGTCGCTCTCCCTCCCCCAACGTTGACCTCGGCACTCTGACCCCGTATCTCAGCGACTGTGTCACAAACCTGGGGGTAAAGTTTGACTCAGATTTTAAATTCGAAAAACAAATCAGCAGCGTCGTCAAAAAAGCTTTTATCAATTACGCCAAATAGCGAAAGTGAAACCGCTTCTATCAAGACATGATCTTGAGAAATTAATCCACGCCTTTATCTCGACTCGTCTTGATTACTGTAATGCCCTGTATGTAGGCATTAGCCAGGCCTCCCTCGCCCGCCTGCAGCTCGTGCAGAACTCTGCTGCTCGTCTGCTAACACAGACCCGCAGACGTGAGCACATCACCCCTATTTTAGCGTCCCTTCACTGGCTCCCTGTGCGTTACCGAATCAATTTTAAACTCCTTTTATTTGTTTTTAAATGTCTAAACAACCTCGCGCCAACCTATCTCTCCGACCTCCTTCAGCCTTACTGCCCCACCCGATCCTTAAGATCAGCCGATCAGCTGCTGTTGACGGTCCCTGACACAAGGCTGAAGCTTAGAGGTGACAGAGCTTTCGCCGTTGCTGCTCCCAAGCTCTGGAACGACCTACCCCTGAGTGTTAGACAAGCCTCCTCTCTTCCTGTTTTTAAATCTCTCTTAAAAACATACTTTTATTCCATGGCTTTTAACACTGAGTGATATCCATCCTGCAATGGTGCCCCATAATACACCTGCTGTGAACCTGTTTTTATGTTTCTATGTTTTTATTTATTCTATTTTAATTATTTATTTTTTATCGTGTTCTGTTTGTGTTGTGTTGTGTTTGCTCGGTACTCGTTTTATCTTTTAACCTGTTCATTGTACAGCACTTTGGCTACCCCTGTGGTAAATTTTAAATGTGCTTTATAAATAAAGTTGATTTGATTTGATTTGATTTAACCATTTAGATATGAGAAATGAGATTTTGCCAGTAATTTGTTCGACCTCTATCATACCTTACTGAGCCAGGAGTCCTCGATTACATTTGTGTTTGGAACAATATATTTTCCTCATAAGACCCAGGGGTTAAGACTGCTGATTCGTAATGAAAAGTACTGAGTTCGAACCCCAACCTGGTTGATGGTATTTTGTTCTACCTCCTCATACTTTACTGAGTCAGGAGTCCTCGATTACATTAGTCTATGAGAAAAAAATCTGCCCTTCACAAGACCGGGAATAGACCAGGGGTTAAGACTGCTGACTCGGAATGAAAAGTACTGAGTTCGAACCCCACCCTGGTTGATGGTATTTTGTTCTACCTCCTCATACTTTACAGAGTCAGGAGTCCTCGATTACATTAGTGTATGAGAAAAAAATCTTCCCTTCACAAGACCGGGGATAGACCAGGGGTTAAGACTGCTGACTCGGAATAAAAAGTACTGAGTTCGTACCCCACCCTGGTTGATGGTATTTTGTTCTATATCCTCATACTTTACTGAGTCAGGAGTCCTCGATTACATTTGTGTATGAGAAAAAAATCTTCCTTCACAAGTCCGAGGATAGACCAGGGGTTAAGACTCCTGACTCGGAATGAAAAGTACTGAGTTCGAACCCCACCCTGGTTGATGGTATTTTGTTCTATATCCTCATACTTTACTGAGTCAGGAGTCCTCGATTACATTTGTGTATGAGAAAAAAATCCGTCTTCTCAAGACCGAGGATAGACCAGGGGTTAAGACTGCTGACTCGGAAGAAAAAGTACTGGGTTCAAACCCTGCTCTGGTTGATGGTATTTTGTTCTACCTCATCATACTTTACTGAGCTAGGAGTCCTCGATAACATTTGTGTATGAGAAAAAATATTGTCTCTGCAAGAGCCAGGATAGTCCAGAGGTTAGGACTGCTGACTCAGGTTGAAGGGTGCTGTGTTCGAATCCTGGTTGGGTTGACATGTAATTTACAAAGTGACATATATTGTGACTTTGTAATGTTAAAATAATTATTTAATAAACTTTTTTTTTTTAATCCAATTACAATTAACCTATTTTATTTTAATTGTACCCAGGAGAGGTCATTGGTCGACGCTCTTTATTATTAACTTTATACTTCTATTCCCACCCACCTCAGGAGTTACACTCACTCGCACACACTCATTCATTCTCACACACACACACTCATTCATTCATTCTCACACACAGGTAACCCCTGAGGTGTCATCATTGACTATTTGACAATTTATTTTTGATTATTATTATCTTTACTTTTTTAACTTACTTACTTAATTTTTCAACTATATGTTAGTCAAACAACTATCACATAACATTACTCTGTGTGGGGGAGAAGAAACACCCCACAATGTATGTCGTCTTGACGCCATACAGCCAAATTACTGATTCCATGTCTGGGGCTTGAACTCAGTACCCCTGTTTGGGAGGTAGCAGTCTTAACCATTGAGCTATCCTGGGTCCCGTTTAGGTTTGGTTTTCGCTCATATACAAATGTACTCAGTGAACTATGATCGAGGCGAAACAAAAAACAAGATCTTCCGAGTTATGGATTTGAACCCACTAGTACTGCGTGAGAGGCAGAAGTCTTAACCACTGAGCTAGCCTCGGTCCAATTAAGGATTGGTTTTTTGCTCATATACAAATGTAATCAGTGAACTATGATCGAGGCGAAAGAAAAAACAAGATCTTCCAAGTTATGGATTTGAACTCATTCGCGCTGTGTGGGAGGCAGCAGTCTTAACCATTGAGCTATCCCGAATCCCATTAAGATTGTTTTTTCACTCATATACAAATGTAATCAGTGAACTACGATCGAGGCGAAAGAAAAAACAAGATCTTCCAAGTTATGGATTTGAACTCAGTAGTGTTTTGTGGGAGGCAGTAGTCTTAACCATTGAGCTATCCTGGGTCCCGTTAAGTTTTGTTTTTTGCTCATATACAAATGTAATCAGTGAACAATAATCGAGGCGAAACAAAAAAGATTATCTTCCAAGTTATGGATTTGAAACCAGTAGTACTGTGTGTGAGGTAGCAGTCTTAACCATTGAGCTAGCCCGAATCCCGTTAGGATTGGTTTTTTGCTCGTATACAAATGTAATCAGTGCACTATGATCGAGGTGAAACAAAAAACAAGATCTTCCGAGTTATGGATTTGAACTCAGTAGTGCTGTGTGTGAGGCAGCAGTCTTAAACATTGAGCTATCCTGGGTCCCGTTAAGGTTTGTTTTTCGCTCATATACAAATGTAATCAGTGAACTATGATCGAGGTGAAAGAAAAAAACAAGATGCTCTAAGTTATGGATTTGAACTCAGTAGTGCTTTGTGGGAGGCAGCAGTCTTAACCATTGAGCTATCCTGGGTACTGTTAAGATTTGGTTTTCGCTCATTTACAAATATAATCAGTGAACTACGATCGAGGCGAAAGAAAAAACAAGATCTTCCAAGTTATGGATTTTAACTCAGTAGTGCTTTGTGGGAGGCAGCAGTCTTAACCATTGAGCTATCCTGGGTCTCTTTAAGATTTGATTTTTGCTCATATACAAATATAATCAGTGAACTATGATCGAGGTGAAACAAAAAACAAGATCTTCTGAGTTATGGATTTGAACTCAGTAGTGCTGTGTGTGAGGCAGCAGTCTTAAACATTGAGCTATCCTGGGTCCTGTTAACATTTATTTTTCGCTCATATACAAATGTAATCAGTGAACAATAATCGAGGCGAAAGAAAAAACAAAATCTTTCAAGTTATGGATTTGAAACCAGTAGTACTGTGTGTGAGGCAGCAGTCTTAACCATTGAGCTATCCCGAATCCCGTTAGGGTTGGTTTTTTGCTCATATACAAATGTAATCAGTGAACTATGATCGAGGTGAAACAGAAAACAAGATCTTCCGAGTTATGGATTTGAACTCAGTAGGGCTGTGTGTGAGGCAGCAGTCTTAAACATTGAGCTATCCTGGGTCCCGTTAAGGTTTGTTTTTCGCTCATTTACAAATGTAATCAGTGAACTACGATCGAGGCGAAAGAAAAAACAAGATGCTCTAAGTTATGGATTTGAACTCAGTAGTGCTTTGTGGGAGGCAGCAGCCTTAACCATTGAGCTATCCTGGGTCTCTTTAAGATTTGATTTTTGCTCATATACAAATATAATCAGTGAACTATGATCGAGGTGAAACAAAAAACAAGATCTTCCGAGTTATGAATTTGAACTCAGTAGTGCTGTGTGTGAGGCAGCAGTCTTAAACATTGAGCTATCCTGGGTCCCGTTTAGGTTTATTTTTCGCTCTTATACAAATGTAATCAGTGAACTACGATCGAGGCGAAAGAAAAACAAGATGTTCTAAGTTATGGTTTTGAACTCAGTAGTGCTGTGTGTGAGGCAGCAGTCTTAAACATTGAGCTATCCTGGGTCCGGTTAAGGTTTGTTTTTCGCTCATATACAAATGTAATCAGTGAACTATGATCGAGGCGAAAGAAAAAACAAGATCTTTCAAGTTATGGTTTTGAACCCAGTAATACTGCATGGGAGGCAGCAGTCTTAACCATTGAGCTATCCTGGGTATCTTTAAGATTGGATTTTTGCTCATATACAAATATAATCAGTGAACTATGATCGAGGCGAAACAAAAAAGATGATCTTCTAAGTTATGGATTTGAACTCAGTAGTGCTACGTGGGAGGCAGCAGTCTTATGCAGTGGTACGACCTCTACTTAAAAAACCCAGCCTCGACCCCTCTCTCCTCTCTAACCTCAGACCTATCTCTAATCTTCCATACATTTCCAAAATATTAGAGAAGGTTGTCTACAGTCAGTTGTTGCCCTTCTTAGAGGATAATGGTATCACTGAGCTGTTCCAGTCCGGTTTTAAAGCCCTCCACAGCGCAGAGTCAGCGCTTCTAAAAGTTTTTAACGATATCCTCCTGTCCACTGATTCTGGTAAATATGTTGTCCTGGTGCTTTTAGATCTGTCTGCTGCGTTCGACACCGTCGACCACGCCACCTTAATCACTCGTCTTGAGAACTGTGTGGGCATTAAGGGCGCCACCCTCAACTGGTTCCGGTCGTACCTAACCGACAGGAGTTTTTGTGTAAAAGTAGACAGTTTTATGTCGTCCACAGCTACTTTACCACATGGGGTCCCTCAGGGCTCAATCCTTGCCCCAATTTTATTTGCGCTTTACCTTCCCCCCCTTGGTTCTATTTTTAGGAAGTACAGTATTGCATTTCATTTTTACGCCGATGATTGCCAGATTTATTTTCCCATGGCACAAAATAACACGGTTCAACGTCTTATTGACTGCCTGCACGACATCAAAGTCTGGCTTTCAGCTAACTTCCTGAGCCTAAATGAAGATAAAACAGAAGTTATGTTGTTCGGTCCAAGTCGCTCTCCCTCCACCAACGTTGACCTCGGCACTCTGACCCCGTATCTCAGCGACTGTGTCACAAACCTGGGGGTAAAGTTTGACTCAGATTTTAAATTCGAAAAACAAATCAGCAGCGTCGTTCAAAAAAGCTTTTATCAATTACGCCAAATAGCGAAAGTGAAACCGCTTCTATCAAGACATGATCTTGAGAAATTAATCCACGCCTTTATCTCGACTCGTCTTGATTATTGTAATGCCCTGTATGTAGGCATTAGCCAGGCCTCCCTCGCCCGCCTGCAGCTCGTGCAGAACTCTGCTGCTCGTCTGCTAACACAGACCCGCAGACGTGAGCACATCACCCCTATTTTAGCGTCCCTTCACTGGCTCCCTGTGCGTTACCGAATCAATTTTAAACTCCTTTTATTTGTTTTTAAATGTCTAAACAACCTCGCGCCAACCTATCTCTCCGACCTCCTTCAGCCTTACTGCCCCACCCGATCCTTAAGATCAGCCGATCAGCTGCTGTTGACGGTCCCTGACACAAGGCTGAAGCTTAGAGGTGACAGAGCTTTCGCCGTTGCTGCTCCCAAGCTCTGGAACGACCTACCCCTGAGTGTTAGACAAGCCTCCTCTCTTCCTGTTTTTAAATCTCTCTTAAAAACATACTTTTATTCCATGGCTTTTAACACTGAGTGATATCCATCCTGCAATGGCGCCCCATAATACACCTGCTGTGAACCTGTTTTTATGTTTCTATGTTTTTATTTATTCTATTTTAATTATTTATTTTTTATCGTGTTCTGTTTGTGTTGTGTTGTGTTTGCTCGGTACTCGTTTTATCTTTTAACCTGTTCATTGTACAGCACTTTGGCTACCCCTGTGGTAAATTTTAAATGTGCTTTATAAATAAAGTTGATTTGATTTGATTTGATTTAACCATTTAGCTATGAGAAATGAGATTTTGCCAGTAATTTGTTCGACCTCTATCATACCTTACTGAGCCAGGAGTCCTCGATTACATTTGTGTTTGGAACAATATATTTTCCTCATAAGACCCAGGGGTTAAGACTGCTGATTCGGAATGAACCCCAACCTGGTTGATGGTATTTTGTTCTACCTCCTCATACTTTACTGAGTCAGGAGTCCTCGATTACATTAGTGTATGAGAAAAAAATCTTCCCTTCACAAGACCGGGGATAGACCAGGGGTTAAGACTGCTGACTCGGAATGAAAAGTACTGAGTTCGAACCCCACCCTTGTTGATGGTATTTTGTTCTACCTCCTCATACTTTACAGAGTCAGGAGTCCTCGATTACATTAGTGTATGAGAAAAAAATCTTCCCTTCACAAGACCGGGGATAGACCAGGGGTTAAGACTGCTGACTCGGAATGAAAAGTACTGAGTTCGAACCCCACCCTTGTTGATGGTATTTTGTTCTACCTCCTCATACTTTACAGAGTCAGGAGTCCTCGATTACATTAGTGTATGAGAAAAAAATCTTCCCTTCACAAGACCGGGGATAGACCAGGGGTTAAGACTGCTGACTCGGAAGAAAAAGTACTGGGTTCAAACCTTGCTCTGGTTGATGGTATTTTGTTCTACCTCATCATACTTTACTGAGCTAGGAGTCCTCGATAACATTTGTGTATGAAAAAAATATTTTCTCTGCAAGAGCCAGGATAGTCCAGTGGTTAGGACTGCTGACTCAGGTTGAAGGGTGCTGGGTTCGAATCCTGGTTGGGTCGACATGTAATTTACAAAGTGACATGTATTGTGACTTTGTAATGTTAAAATAATTATTTAATAAACTTTTTTTTTTTATCCAATTACAATTAACCTATTTTATTTTAATTGTACCCAGGAGAGGTCATTGGTCGACGCTCTTTATTATTAACTTTATACTTCTATTCCCACCCACCTCAGGAGTTACACTCACTCACACACACTCATTCATTCTCACACACACACACACTCATTCATTCTCACACACTCATTCATTCTCACACACACACACACAGGTAACCCCTGAGGTGTCATCATTGACTATTTGACAATTTATTTTTGATTATTATTATATTTACTTTTTTTACTTACTTAATTTTTCAACTATATGTTAGTCAAACAACTATCACATAACATTACTCTGTGTGGGGGAGAAGAAACACCCCACAATGTATGTCGTCTTGACGCCATACAGCCAAATTACTGATTCCATGTCTGGGGTTTGAACTCAGTACCCCTGTTTGGGAGGTAGCAGTCTTAACCATTGAGCTATCCTGGGTCCCGTTTAGGTTTGGTTTTCGCTCATATACAAATGTAATCAATGAACTATGATCGAGGCGAAACAAAAAACAAGATCTTCCAAGTTATGGATTTGAACCCACTAGTACTGCGTGAGAGGTAGAAGTCTTAACCACCGAGCTAGTCTCGGTCCGCTTAAGGGTTGGTTTTTCGCTCATATACAAATGTAATCAGTGAACTATGATCGAGGGGAAAGAAAAAACAAGATCTTCCAAGTTATGGATTTGAACTCATTCACGCTGTGTGGGAGGAAGCAGTCTTAACCATTGAGCTATCCCGAATCCCATTAAATTTGGTTTTTTGCTCCTATACAAATGTAATCAGTGAACAATAATCGAGGCGAAAGAAAAAACAAGATCTTTCAAGTTATGGATTTGAACCCAGTAATACTGCATGGGAGGTAGCAGTCTTAACCATTGAGCTATCCCGAATCCCATTAAGATTGTTTTTTCACTCATATACAAATGTAATCAGTGAACTATGATCGAAGCGAAAGAAAAAACAAGACGTTTTAAGTTATGGATTTGAACTCAGTAGTGCTTTGTTGGAGGCAGCAGTCTTAACCATTGAGCTATCCTGGGTCCCGTTAAGTTTTGTTTTTTGCTCATATACAAATGTAATCAGTGAACAATAATCGAGGCGAAACAAAAAAGATGATCTTGCAAGTTATGGATTTGAAACCAGTAGTACTGTGTGTGAGGCAGCAGTCTTAAACATTGAGCTATCCTGGGTCCCGTTAAAGTTTGTTTTTCGCTCATATACAAATGTAATCAGTGAACTATGATCGAGGTGAAACAAAAAACAAGATCTTCCGAGTTATGGATTTGAACTCAGTAGTGCTGTGTGTGAGGCAGCAGTCTTAAACATTGAACTATCCTGGGTCCCGTAAAGGTTTGTTTTTCGCTCATATACAAATGTAATCAGTGAACTATGATCGAGGTGAAAGAAAAAACAAGATGTTCTAAGTTATGGATTTGAACTCAGTAGTGCTTTGTGGGAGGCAGCAGTCTTAACCATTGAGCTATCCTGGGTCCCGTTAACTTTTGTTTTTTGCTCATAAACAAATGTAATCAGTGAACAATAATCGAGGCGAAAGAAAAAACAAGATCTTTCAAGTTATGGATTTGAAACCAGTAGTACTGTGTGTGAGGCAGCAGTCTTAACCATTGAGCTATCCTGGGTCCCGTTAAGGTTTGTTTTTCGCTCATATACAAATGTAATCAGTGAACTATGATCGAGGCGAAAGAAAAAACAAGATCTTTCAAGTTATGGATTTGAACCCACTAGTACTGCGTGAGAGGCAGAAGTCTTAACCACTGAGCTAGCCTCGGTCCCGTTAGGGTTGGTTTTTTGCTCATATACAAATGTAATCAGTGAACTATGATCGAGGTGAAACAAAAAACAAGATCTTCCGAGTTATGGATTTGAACTCAGTAGTGCTGTGTGTGAGGCAGCAGTCTTAACCATTGAGCTATCCTTGGTCCCAATAAGTTTTGTTTTTTGCTCATATACAAATGTAATCAGTGAACTACGATCGAGGCGAAAGAAAAAACAAGATCTTTCAAGTTATGGATTTGAACCCAGTAATACTGCATGGGAGGCAGCAGTCTTAACCATTGAGCTATCCTGGGTCTCTTTAAGATTTGATTTTTTTCATATACAAATATAATCAATGAACTATGATCGAGGCGAAACAAAAAAGATGATCTTCCAAGTTATGGATTTGAAACCAGTAGTACTGTGTGTGAGGCAGGAGTCTTAACCATTGAGCTATCCCGAATCCCGTTAGGGCTGGTTTTTTGCTCATATACAAATGTAATCAGTGAACTATGTCCGAGGTGAAACAAAAAACAAGATCTTCCGAGTTATGGATTTTAACTCAGTAGTGCTGTGTGTGAGGCAGCAGTCTTAAACATTGAGCTATCCTGGGTGCCGTTAAGGTTAGTTTTTCGCTCATATACAAATGTAATCAGTGAACTATGATCGAGGTGAAAGAAAAAACAAGATATTCTAATTTATGGATTTGAACTCAGTAGTGTTGTGTGTGAGGCAGTAGTCTTAAACATTGAGCTATCCCGGGTCCCGTTAAGGTTTGTTTTTCGCTCATATACAAATGTAATCAGTGAACTATGATCGAGGCGAAACAAAAAACACCATCTTCCACGTTATGGATTTGAACCGACTAGTACTGCGTGAGAGGAAGAAGTCTTAACCACTGAGATATCCCGGGTCCCGTTAAGGCTTGGTTTTCGCTCATATACAAATGTAATCAGTGAACAATAATCGAGGCGAAAGAAAAAACAAGATCTTTCAAGTTATGGATTTGAACCCAGTAATACTGCATGGGAGGCAGCAGTCTTAACCATTGAGCTATCCTGGGTCTCTTTAAGATTAGATTTTTGCTCTTATACAAATATGATCAGTGAACTATGATCGAGGCGAAACAAAAAAGATGATCTTCCAAATTATGGATTTGAAACCAGTAGTACTGTGTGTGAGGCAGGAGTCTTAACCATTGAGCTATCCCGAATCCCGTTGGGGTTGGTTATTTGCTCGTATACAAATGTAATCAGTGAACTATGATCGAGGTGAAACAAAAAACAAGATCTTCTGAGTTGTGGATTTGAACTCAGTAGTGCTGTGTGTGAGGCAGCAGTCTTAAACATTGAGCTATCCTGGATCCCGTTAAGTTTTGTTTTTTGCTCATATACAAATGTAATCAGTGAACTACGATCGAGGCGAAAGAAAAAACAAGATGTTCTAAGTTATGGATTTGAACTCAGTAGTGCTTTGTGGGAGACAGCAGTCTTAACCATTGAGCTACCCTGGGTACTGTTAAGACTTGGTTTTCGCTTATTTACAAATGTAATCAGTGAACAATAATCGAGGCGAAACAAAAAAGATGATCTTCCAAGTTATGGATTTGAACCCGGTAATACTGCATGGGAGGCAGCAGTCTTAACCATTGAGCTATCCTGGGTCTCTTTAAGATTTGATTTTTGCTCATATACAAATATAATCATTGAACTATGATCGAGGCGAAACAAAAAAGATGATCTTCTAAGTTATGGATTTGAACTCAGTAGTGCTACGTGGGAGGCAGCAGTCTTAACCATTTAGCTATGAGAAATGAGATTTTGCCAGTAATTTGTTCGACCTCTATCATACCTTACTGAGCCAGGAGTCCTCGATTACATTTGTGTTTGGAACAATATATTTTCCTCATAAGACCCAGGGGTTAAGACTGCTGATTCAGAATGAAAAGTACTGAGTTCGAACCCCACCCTAGTTGATGGTATTTTGTTCTACCTCCTCATACTTTACTGAGTCAGGAGTCCTCGATTACACTTGTGTATGAGAAAAAAATCGGCCTTCACAAGAGCATAGACCAGGGGTTAAGACTGCTGACTCAGGTTGAAGGGTGCTGGGTTCGAATCCTGGTTGGGTTGACATGTAATTTACAAAGTGACATATATTGTGACTTTGTAATGTTAAAATAATTATTTAATAAACTTTTTTTTTTTTTATCCAATTACAACTAACCTATTTTATTTTAATTGTACCCAGGAGAGGTCATTGGTCGACGCTCTTTATTATTAACTTTATACTTCTATTCCCACCCACCTCAGGAGTTACACTCACTCGCACACACTCATTCATTCTCACACACACACACACACACACACTCATTCATTCTCACACACACAGGTAACCCCTGAGGTGTGATCATTGACTATTTGACAATTTATTTTTGATTATTATTATCTTTACTTTTTTTACTTACTTACTTAATTTTTCAACTATATGTTACTCAAACAACTATCACATAACATTACTCTGTGTGGGGGAGAAGAAACACCCCACAATGTATGTCGTCTTGACGCCATACAGCCAAATTACTGATTCCATGTCTGGGGCTTGAACTCAGTACCCCTGTTTGGGAGGTAGCAGTCTTAACCATTGAGCTATCCTGGGTCCCGTTTAGGTTTGGTTTTCGCTCATATACAAATGTAATCAGTGAACTATGACCGAGGCGAAACAAAAAACAAGATCTTCCAAGTTATGAATTTGAACCCACTAGTACTGCGTGAGAGGCAGAAGTCTTAACCACTGAGCTAGCCTCGGTCCCGTTAAGGATTGGTTTTTTGCTCATATACAAATGTAATCAGTGAACTATGATCGAGGCGAAAGAAAAAACAAGATTTTCCAAGTTATGGATTTGAACTCATTCGCACTGTGTGGGAGGCAGCAGTCTTAACCATTGAGCTATCCCGAATCCCATTAAGGTTGGTTTTTTGCTCATATACAAATGTAATCAGTGAACAATAATCGAGGCGAAAGAAAAAACAAGATCTTTCAAGTTATGGATTTGAACCCAGTAATACTGCATGGGAGGCAGCAGTCTTAACCATTGAGCTATCCCGAATCCCATTAAGATTGTTTTTTCACTCATATACAAATGTAATCAGTGAACTACGATCGAGGCTAAAACATTGAGCTATCCTGGGTCCCGTTAAGGTTTGTTTTTCGCTCATATACAAATGTAATCAGTGAACTATGATCGAGGTGAAAGAAAAAAACAAGATGCTCTAAGTTATGGATTTGAACTCAGTAGTGCTTTGTGGGAGGCAGCAGTCTTAACCATTGAGCTATCCTGGGTATTGTTAAGATTTGGTTTTCGCTCATTTACAAATGTAATCAGTGAACTACGATCGAGGCGAAAGAAAAAACAAGATCTTCCAAGTTATGGATTTTAACTCAGTAGTGCTTTGTGGGAGGTAGCAGTCTTAACCATTGAGCTATCCTGGGTCCCGTTAAGGTTTGTTTTTCGCTCATATACAAATGTATTCAGTGAACAATGATCGAGGCGAAACAAAAAACAAGATCTTTCAAGTTATGGATTTGAACCCAGTAATACTGAATGGGAGGCAGCAGTCTTAACCATTGAGCTATCCCGAATCCCATTAAGATTGTTTTTTCACTCATATACAAATGTAATCAGTGAACTACGATCGAGGCTAAAACATTGAGCTATCCTGGGTCCCGTTAAGGTTTGTTTTTCGCTCATATACAAATGTAATCAGTGAACTATGATCGAGGTGAAAGAAAAAAACAAGATGCTCTAAGTTATGGATTTGAACTCAGTAGTGCTTTGTGGGAGGCAGCAGTCTTAACCATTGAGCTATCCTGGGTATTGTTAAGATTTGGTTTTCGCTCATTTACAAATGTAATCAGTGAACTACGATCGAGGCGAAAGAAAAAACAAGATCTTCCAAGTTATGGATTTTAACTCAGTAGTGCTTTGTGGGAGGTAGCAGTCTTAACCATTGAGCTATCCTGGGTCCCGTTAAGGTTTGTTTTTCGCTCATATACAAATGTATTCAGTGAACAATGATCGAGGCGAAACAAAAAACAAGATCTTTCAAGTTATGGATTTGAACCCAGTAATACTGAATGGGAGGCAGCAGTCTTAACCATTGAGCTATCCTGGGTATCTTTAAGATTGGATTTTTGCTCATATACAAATATAATCAGTGAACTATGATCGAGGCGAAACAAAAAAGATGATCTTCTAAGTTATGGATTTGAACTCAGTAGTGCTACGTGGGAGGCAGCAGTCTTATGCAGTGGTACGACCTCTACTTAAAAAACCCAGCCTCGACCCCTCTCTCCTCTCCAACCTCAGACCTATCTCTAATCTTCCATACATTTCCAAAATATTAGAGAAGGTTGTCTACAGTCAGTTGTTCTACCTCATCATACTTTACTGAGCTAGGAGTCCTCGATAACATTTGTGTATGAGAAAAAATATTCTCTCTGCAAGAGCCAGGATAGTCCAGTGGTTAGGACTGCTGACTCAGGTTGAAGGGTGCTGGGTTCGAATCCTGGTTGGGTTGACATGTAATTTACAAAGTGACATATATTGTGACTTTGTAATGTTAAAATAATTATTTAATAAACTTTTTTTTTTTTATCCAATTACAATTAACCTATTTTATTTTAATTGTACCCAGGAGAGGTCATTGGTCGACGCTCTTTATTATTAACTTTATACTTCTATTCCCACCCACCTCAGGAGTTACACTCACTCGCACACACTCATTCATTCTCACACACACACACACACAGGTAACCCCTGAGGTGTCATCATTGACTATTTGACAATTTATTTTTGATTATTATTATCTTTACTTTTTTTACTTACTTACTTAATTTTTCAACTATATGTTAGTCAAACAACTATCACATAACATTACTCTGTGTGGGGGAGAAGAAACACCCCACAATGTATGTCGTCTTGACGCCATACAGCCGAATTACTGATTCCATGTCTGGGGTTTGAACTCAGTACCCCTGTTTGGGAGGTAGCAGTCTTAACCATTGAGCTATCCTGGGTCCCGTTTAGGTTTGGTTTTCGCTCATATACAAATAAAATCAATGAACTATGATCGAGGCGAAACAAAAAACACTATCTTCCAAGATATGGATTTGAACCGAGTAGTACTGCGTGAGAGGCAGAAGTCTTAACCATTGAGATAGCCCGGGTCCCGTTAAGGATTGGTTTTCGCTCATATACAAATGTAATCAGTGAACAATAATCGAGGCGAAAGAAAAAACAAGATCTTTCAAGTTATGGATTTGAACCCAGTAGTGCTTTGTGGGAGGCAGCAGTCTTAACCATTGAGCTATCCTGGGTCCCGTTAAGTTTTGTATTTTGCTCATATACAAATGTAATCAGTGAACAATAATCGAGGCGAAAGTAAAAACAAGATCTTTCAAGTTATGGATTTGAACCCAGTAATACTGCATGGGAGGCAGCAGTCTTAACCATTAAGGTATCCTGGGTCTCTTCAAGATTTGATTTTTGCTCATATACAAATATGATCAGTGAACTATGATCGAGGCGAAACAAAAAAGAGGATCTTCCAAGTTATGGATTTGAAACCAGTAGTACTGTGTGTGAGGCAGCAGTCTTAACCATTGAGCTATCCCGAAACCCGTTAGGGTTGGTTTTTTGCTCGTATACAAATGTAATCAGTGAACTATGATCGAGGTGAAACAAAAAACAAGATCTTCCGAGTTATGGATTTGAACTCAGTAGTGCTGTGTGTGAGGTAGCAGTCTTAAACATTGAGCTATCCTGGGTCCCGTTAAGGTTTGGTTTTCGCTCATATACAAATGTAATCAGTGAACTATGATCGAGGTGAAAGAAAAAACAAGATGTTCTAAGTTATGGATTTGAACTCAGTAGTGCTTTGTGGGAGGCAGCAGTCTTAACCATTGAGCTATCCTGGGTCCCGTTAAGGTTTGGTTTTTGCTCATATACAAATGTAATCAGTGAACTATGATCGAGGCGAAACAAAAAACACGATCTTCCAAGTTATGGATTTGAACCGAGTAGTACTGCGTGAGAGGCAGAAGTCTTAACCACTGAGATAGCCCGGGTCCCGTTAAGGATTGGTTTTCGCTCATATACAAATGTAATCAGTGAACAATAATCGAGGCGAAAGAAAAAACAAGATCTTTCAAGTTATTGATTTGAACCCAGTAATACTGCATGGGAGGCAGCAGTCTTAACCATTGAGCTATCCTGTGTCTCTTTAAGACTTGATTTTTGCTGATATACAAAAATAATCAGTGAACTATGATCGAGGCGAAACAAAAAAGATCATCTTCCAAGTTATGGATTTGAAACCAGTAGTACTGTGTGTGAGGCAGCAGTCTTAAACATTGAGCTATCCTGGGTGCCGTTTAGGTTTGGTTTTCGCTCATATACAAATGTAATCAATGAACTATGATCGAGGCGAAACAAAAAACAATATCTTCCAAGTTATGGATTTGAACTCATTCGCGCTGTGTGGGAGGAAGCAGTCTTAACCATTGAGCTATCCGGAATCCCATTAAGGTTGGTTTTTTGCTCATATACAAATGTAATCAGTGAACAATAATCGAGGCGAAAGAAAAAACAAGATCTTTCAAGTTATGGATTTGAACCCAGTAGTGCTTTGTGGGAGGCAGCAGTCTTAACCATTGAGCTATCCTGGGTCCTGTTAAGTTTTGTATTTTGCTCATATACAAATGTAATCAGTGAACAATAATCGAGGCGAAAGAAAAAACAAGATCTTTCAAGTTATGGATTTGAACCCAGTAATACTGCATGGGAGGCAGCAGTCTTAACCATTGAGCTATCCTGGGTCTCTTTAAGATTTGATTTTTGCTCATATACAAATATGATCAGTGAACTATGATCGAGGCGAAACAAAAAAGATGATCTTCCAAGTTATGGATTTGAAACCAGTAGTACTGTGTGTGAGGCAGCAGTCTTAACCATTGAGCTATCCCGAAACCCGTTAGGGTTGGTTTTTTGCTCGTATACAAATGTAATCAGTGAACTATGATCGAGGTGAAACAAAAAACAAGATCTTCCGAGTTATGGATTTGAACTCAGTAGTGCTTTGTGTGAGGCAGCAGTCTTAAACATTGAGCTATCCTGGGTCCCGTTAAGGTTTGTTTTTCGCTCATATACAAATGTAATCAGTGAACAACAATCGAGGCGAAAGAAAAAACAAGATCTTTCAAGTTATGGATTTGAACCCAGTAATACTGTATAGGAGGCAGCAGTCTTAACCATTGAGCTATCATGGGTCTCTTTAAGATTTGATTTTTGCTCATATACAAATATAATCAGTGAACTATGATCGAGGCGAAACAAAAAAGATGATCTTCCAAGTTATGGATTTGAAACTAGTAGTACTGTGTGTGAGGCAGCAGTCTTAAACATTGAGCTATCCTGGGTCCCGTTAAGGTTTGTTTTTCGCTCATATACAAATGTAATCAGTGAACTATGATCGAGGCGAAACAAAAAACACGATCTTCCAAGTTATGGATTTGAACCGAGTAGTACTGCGTGAGAGGCAGAAGTCTTAACCACTGAGATAGCCCGGGTCCCGTTAAGGATTGGTTTTCGCTCATATACAAATGTAAACAGTGAACAATAATCGAGGCGAAAGAAAAAACAAGATCTTTCAAGTTATGGATTTGAACCCAGTAGTGCTTTGTGGGAGGCAGCAGTCTTAACCATTGAGCTATCCTGGGTCCCTTCACTGGCTCCCTGTGCGTTACCGAATCAATTTTAAACTCCTTTTATTTGTTTTTAAATGTCTAAACAACCTCGCGCCAACCTATCTCTCCGACCTCCTTCAGCCTTACTGCCCCACCCGATCCTTAAGATCAGCCGATCAGCTGCTGTTGACGGTCCCTGACACAAGGCTGAAGCTTAGAGGTGACAGAGCTTTCGCCGTTGCTGCTCCCAAGTTCTGGAACGACCTACCCCTGAGTGTTAGACAAGCCTCCTCTCTTCCTGTTTTTAAATCTCTCTTAAAAACATACTTTTATTCCATGGCTTTTAACACTGAGTGATATCCATCCTGCAATGGCGCCCCATAATACACCTGCTGTGAACCTGTTTTTATGTTTCTATGTTTTTATTTATTCTATTTTAATTATTTATTTTTTATCGTGTTCTGTTTGTGTTGTGTTGTGTTTGCTCGGTACTCGTTTTGTCTTTTAACCTGTTCATTGTACAGCACTTTGGCTACCCCTGTGGTAAATTTTAAATGTGCTTTATAAATAAAGTTGATTTGATTTGATTTGGTTTAACCATTTAGCTATGAGAAATTAGATTTTGCCAGTAATTTGTTCGACCTCTATCATACCTTACTGAGCCAGGTGTCCTCGATTACATTTGTGTTTGGAACAATATATTTTCCTCATAAGACCCAGGGGTTAAGACTGCTGATTCGGAATGAAAAGTACTGAGTTCGAACCCCAACCTGATTGATGGTATTTTGTTCTACCTCCTCATACTTTACTGAGTCAGGAGTCCTCGATTACATTAGTGTATGAGAAAAAAATCTGCCCTTCACAAGACCGGGAATAGACCAGGGGTTAAGACTGCTGACTCGGAATGAAAAGTACTGAGTTAGTACCCCACCCTGGTTGATGGTATTTTGTTCTATATCCTCATACTTTACTGAGTCAGGAGTCCTCGATTACATTAGTGTATGAGAAAAAAATCTTCCCTTCACAAGACCGGGAATAGACCAGGGGTTAAGACTGCTGACTCGGAATGAAAAGTACTGAGTTCGAACCCCACCCTGGTTGATGGTATTTTGTTCTACCTCCTCATACTTTACAGAGTCAGGAGTCCTCGATTACATTAGTGTATGAGAAAAAAATCTTCCTTCACAAGACCGGGGATAGACCAGGGGTTAAGACTGCTGACTCGGAATGAAAAGTACTGAGTTCGTAACCCACCCTGGTTGATGGTATTTTGTTCTATATCCTCATACTTTACTGAGTCAGGAGTCCTCGATTACATTTGTGTATGAGAAAAAAATCTGCCTTCACAAGACCGGGGATAGACCAGGGGTTAAGACTGCTGACTCGGAATGAAAAGTACTGAGTTCGAACCCCACCCTGGTTGATGGTATTTTGTTCTACCTCCTCATACTTTACTGAGTCAGGAGTCCTCGATTACATTTGTGTATGAGAAAAAAATCTGTCTTCACAAGACCGAGGATAAACCAGGGGTTAAGACTGCTGACTTGGAAGAAAAAGTACTGGGTTCAAACCCTACTCTGGTTGATGGTATTTTGTTCAACCTCATCATACTTTACTGAGCTAGGAGTCCTCGATAACATTTGTGTATGAGAAAAAATATTGCCTCTGCAAGAGCCAGGATAGTCCAGTGGTTAGGACTGCTGACTCAGGTTGAAGGGTGCTGGGTTCGAATCCTGGTTGGGTTGACATGTAATTTACAAAGTGACATATATTGTGACTTTGTAATGTCAAAATAATTATTTAATAAACTTTTTTTTTTTTGTCCAATTACAATTAACCTATTTTATTTTAATTGTACCCAGGAGAGGTCATTGGTCGACGCTCTTTATTATTAACTTTATACTTCTATTCCCACCCACCTCAGGAGTTACACTCACTCGCACACACTCATTCATTCTCACACACACACACACACACACACTCATTCATTCTCACACACACACACACACACACAGGTAACCCCTGAGGTGTCATCATTGACTATTTGACAATTTATTTTTGATTATTATTATCTTTACTTTTTTACTTAATTTTTCAACTATATGTTAGTCAAACAACTATCACATAACATTACTCTGTGTGGGGGAGAAGAAACACCCCACAATGTATGTCGTCTTGAAGCCATACAGCCAAATTACTGATTCCATGTCTGGGGCTTGAACTCAGTACCCCTGTTTGGGAGGTAGCAGTCTTAACCATTGAGCTATCCTGGGTCCCGTTTAGGTTTGGTTTTCGCTCATATATAAATGTAATCAATGAACTATGATCGAGGCGAAACAAAAAACAAGATCTTCCAAGTTATGGATTTGAACCCACTAGTACTGCGTGAGAGGCAGAAGTCTTAACCACTGAGCTAGCCTCGGTCCCATTAAGGACTGGTTTTTTGCTCATATACAAATGTAATCAGTGAACTATGATCGAGGCGAAAGAAAAAACAAGATCTTCCAAGTTATGGATTTGAACTCATTCGCGCTGTGTGGGAGACAGCAGTCTTAACCATTGAGCTATCCCGAATCCCATTAAGATTGTTTTTTCACTCATATACAAATGTAATCAGTGAACTACGATCGAGGCGAAAGAAAAAACAAGATCTTCCAAGTTATGGATTTGAACTCAGTAGTGTTTTGTGGGAGGCAATAGTCTTAACCATTGAGCTATCCTGGGTCCCGTTAAGTTTTGTTTTTTGCTCATATACAAATGTAATCAGTGAACAATAATCGAGGCGAAACAAAAAAGATGATCTTCCAAGTTATGGATTTGAAACCAGTAATACTGTGTGTGAGGTAGCAGTCTTAACCATTGAGCTAGCCCGAATCCCGTTAGGATTGGTTTTTTGCTCGTATACAAATGTAATCAGTGCACTATGATCGAGGTGAAACAAAAAACAAGATCTTCCGAGTTATGGATTTGAACTCAGTAGTGCTGTGTGTGAGGCAGCAGTCTTAAACATTGAGCTATCCTGGGTCCCGTTAAGGTTTGTTTTTCGCTCATATACAAATGTAATCGGTGAACTATGATCGAGGTGAAAGAAAAAAACAAGATGCTCTAAGTTATGGATTTGAACTCAGTAGTGCTTTGTGGGAGGCAGCAGTCTTAACCATTGAGCTATCCTGGGTGCTGTTAAGATTTGGTTTTCGCTCATTTACAAATGTAATCAGTGAACTACGATCGAGGCGAAAGAAAAAACAAGATCTTCCAAGTTATGGATTTTAACTCAGTAGTGCTTTGTGGGAGGCAGCAGTCTTAACCATTGAGCTATCCTGGGTCCCGTTAACTTTTGTTTTTTGCTCATATACAAATGTAATCAGTGAACAATAATCGAGGCGAAAGAAAAAACAAAATCTTTCAAGTTATGTATTTGAAACCAGTAGTACTGTGTGTGTGAGGCAGCAGTCTTAACCATTGAGCTATGCCGAATCCCGTTAGGGCTGGTTTTTTGCTCATATACAAATGTAATCAGTGAACTATGATCGAGGTGAAACAGAAAACAAGATCTTCCGAGTTATGGATTTGAAGTCAGTAGGGCTGTGTGTGAGGCAGCAGTCTTAAACATTGAGCTATCCTGGGTCCCTTTAAGGATTGTTTTTCGCTCATTTACAAATGTAATCAGTGAACTACGATCGAGGCGAAAGAAAAAACAAGATGCTCTAAGTTATGGATTTGAACTCAGTAGTGCTTTGTGGGAGGCAGCAGTCTTAACCATTGAGCTATCCTGGGTCTCTTTAAGATTTGATTTTTGCTCATATACAAATATAATCAGTGAACTATGATCGAGGTGAAACAAAAAACAAGATCTTCTGAGTTATGGATTTGAACTCAGTAGTGCTGTGTGTGAGGCAGCAGTCTTAAACATTGAGCTATCCTGGGTCCCGTTAACATTTATTTTTCGCTCATATACAAATGTAATCAGTGAACAATAATCGAGGCGAAAGAAAAAACAAAATCTTTCAAGTTATGGATTTGAAACCAGTAGTACTGTGTGTGAGGCAGCAGTCTTAACCATTGAGCTATCCCGAATCCCGTTAGGGTTGGTTTTTTGCTCATATACAAATGTAATCAGTGAACTATGATCGAGGTGAAACAGAAAACAAGATCTTCCGAGTTATGGATTTGAACTCAGTAGGGCTGTGTGTGAGGCAGCAGTCTTAAACATTGAGCTATCCTGGGTCCCGTTAAGGTTTGTTTTTCGCTCATTTACAAATGTAATCAGTGAACTACGATCGAGGCGAAAGAAAAAACAAGATGCTCTAAGTTATGGATTTGAACTCAGTAGTGCTTTGTGGGAGGCAGCAGTCTTAACCATTGAGCTATCCTGGGTCTCTTTAAGATTTGATTTTTGCTCATATACAAATATAATCAGTGAACTATGATCGAGGTGAAACAAAAAACAAGATCTTCCGAGTTATGGATTTGAACTCAGTAGTGCTGTGTGTGAGGCAGCAGTCTTAAACATTGAGCTATCCTGGGTCCCGTTAAGGTTTATTTTTCGCTCATATACAAATGTAATCAGTGAACTACGATCGAGGCGAAAGAAAAAACAAGATGTTCTAAGTTATGGTTTTGAACTCAGTAGTGCTGTGTGTGAGGCAGCAGTCTTAAACATTGAGCTATCCTGGGTCCCGTTAAGGTTTGTTTTTCGCTCATATACAAATGTAATCAGTGAACTATGATCGAGGCGAAAGAAAAAACAAGATCTTTCAAGTTATGGATTTGAACCCAGTAATACTGCATGGGAGGCAGCAGTCTTAACCATTGAGCTATCCTGGGTATCTTTAAGATTGGATTTTTGCTCATATACAAATATAATCAGTGAACTATGATCGAGGCGAAACAAAAAAGATGATCTTCTAAGTTATGGATTTGAACTCAGTAGTGCTACGTGGGAGGCAGCAGTCTTATGCAGTGGTACGACCTCTACTTAAAAAACCCAGCCTCGACCCCTCTCTCCTCTCTAACCTCAGACCTATCTCTAATCTTCCATACATTTCCAAAATATTAGAGAAGGTTGTCTACAGTCAGTTGTTGCCCTTCTTAGAGGATAATGGTATCACTGAGCTGTTCCAGTCCGGTTTTAAAGCCCTCCACAGCGCAGAGTCAGCGCTTGTAAAAGTTTTTAACGATATCCTCCTGTCCACTGATTCTGGTAAATATGTTGTCCTGGTGCTTTTAGATCTGTCTGCTGCGTTCGACACCGTCGACCACGCCACCTTAATCACTCGTCTTGAGAACTGTGTGGGCATTAAGGGCGCCACCCTCAACTGGTTCCGGTCGTACCTAACCGACAGGAGTTTTTGTGTAAAAGTAGACAGTTTTATGTCGTCCACAGCTCCTTTACCACATGGGGTCCCTCAGGGCTCAATCCTTGCCCCAATTTTATTTGCGCTTTACCTTCCCCCCCTTGGTTCTATTTTTAGGAAGTACAGTATTGCATTTCATTTTTACGCCGATGATTGCCAGATTTATTTTCCCATGGCACAAAATAACACGGTTCAACGTCTTATTGACTGCCTGCACGACATCAAAGTCTGGCTTTCAGCTAACTTCCTGAGCCTAAATGAAGATAAAACAGAAGTTATGTTGTTCGGTCCAAGTCGCTCTCCCTCCCCCAACGTTGACCTCGGCACTCTGACCCCGTATCTCAGCGACTGTGTCACAAACCTGGGGGTAAAGTTTGACTCCGATTTTAAATTCGAAAAACAAATCAGCAGCGTCGTTCAAAAAAGCTTTTATCAATTACGCCAAATAGCGAAAGTGAAACCGCTTCTATCAAGACATGATCTTGAGAAATTAATCCACGCCTTTATCTCGACTCGTCTTGATTATTGTAATGCCCTGTATGTTGGCATTAGCCAGGCCTCCCTCGCCCGCCTGCAGCTCGTGCAGAACTCTGCTGCTCGTCTGCTAACACAGACCCGCAGACGTGAGCACATCACCCCTATTTTAGCGTCCCTTCACTGGCTCCCTGTGCGTTACCGAATCAATTTTAAACTCCTTTTATTTGTTTTTAAATGTCTAAACAACCTCGCGCCAACCTATCTCTCCGACCTCTTTCAGCCTTACTGCCCCACCCGATCCTTAAGATCAGCCGATCAGCTGCTGTTGACGGTCCCTGACACAAGGCTGAATCTTAGAGGTGACAGAGCTTTCGCCGTTGCTGCTCCCAAGCTCTGGAACGACCTACCCCTGAGTGTTAGACAAGCCTCCTCTCTTCCTGTTTTTAAATCTCTCTTAAAAACATACTTTTATTCCATGGCTTTTAACACTGAGTGATATCCATCCTGCAATGGCGCCCCATAATACACCTGCTGTGAACCTGTTTTTATGTTTCTATGTTTTTATTTATTCTATTTTAATTATTTATTTTTTATCGTGTTCTGTTTGTGTTGTGTTGTGTTTGCTCGGTACTCGTTTTATCTTTTAACCTGTTCATTGTACAGCACTTTGGCTACCCCTGTGGTAAATTTTAAATGTGCTTTATAAATAAAGTTGATTTGATTTGATTTGATTTAACCATTTAGCTATGAGGAATGAGATTTTGCCAGTAATTTGTTCGACCTCTATCATACCTTACGGAGCCAGGAGTCTTCGATTACATTTGTGTTTGGAACAATATATTTTCCTCATAAGACCCAGGGGTTAAGACTGCTGATTCGGAATGAAAAGTACTGAGTTCGAACCCCACCCAGGTTGATGGTATTTTGTTCTACCTCCTCATACTTTACAGAGTCAGGAGTCCTCGATTACATTAGTGTATGAGAAAAAAATCTTCCTTCACAAGACCGGGGATAGACCAGGGGTTAAGACTGCTGACTCGGAATGAAAAGTACTGAGTTCGTACCCCACCCTGGTTGATGGTATTTTGTTCTATATCCTCATACTTTACTGAGTCAGGAGTCCTCGATTACATTAGTTTATGAGAAAAAAATCTTCCCTTCACAAGACCGGGAATAGACCAGGGGTTAAGACTGCTGACTCGGAATGAAAAGTACTGAGTTCGAACCCCACCCTGGTTGATGGTATTTTGTTCTACCTCCTCATACTACCTCATCAGGAGTCCTCGATTACATTAGTGTATGAGAAAAAAATCTTCCTTCACAAGACCGGGGATAGACCAGGGGTTAAGACTGCTGACTCGGAATGAAAAGTACTGAGTTCGTACCCCACCCTGGTTGATGGTATTTTGTTCTATATCCTCATACTTTACTGAGTCAGGAGTCCTCGATTACATTTGTGTATGAGAAAAAAATCTGCCTTCACAAGACCGGGGATAGACCAGGGGTTAAGACTGCTGACTCGGAATGAAAAGTACTGAGTTCGAACCCCACCCTGGTTGATGGTATTTTGTTCTACCTCCTCATACTTTACTGAGTCAGGAGTCCTCGATTACATTTGTGTATGAGAAAAAAATCTGTCTTCACAAGACCGAGGATAGACCAGGGGTTAAGACTGCTGACTCGGAAGAAAAAGTACTGGGTTCAATCCCTGCTCTGGTTGATGGTATTTTGTTCTACCTCATCATACTTTACTGAGCTAGGAGTCCTTGATAACATTTGTGTATGAGAAAAAATATTGCCTCTGCAAGAGCCAGGATAGTCCAGTGGTTAGGACTGCTGACTCAGGTTGAAGGGTGCTGGGTTTGAATCCTGGTTGGGTTGACATGTAATTTACAAAGTGACATATATTGTGACTTTGTAATGTTAAAATAATTATTTAATAAACTTTTTTTTTTTTTGTCCAATTACAATTAACCTATTTTATTTTAATTGTACCCAGGAGAGGTCATTGGTCGACGCTCTTTATTATTAACTTTATACTTCTATTTCCACCCACCTCAGGAGTTACACTCACTCGCACACACTCATTCATTCTCACACACACGCACTCATTCATTCTCACACACAGGTAACCCCTGAGGTGTCATCATTGAATATTTGACAATTTATTTTTGATTATTATTATCTTTACTTTTTTACTTAATTTTTCAACTATATGTTAGTCAAACAACTATCACATAACATTACTCTGTGTGGGGGAGAAGAAACACCCCACAATGTATGTCGTCTTGACGCCATACAGCCAAATTACTGATTCCATGTCTGGGGCTTGAACTCAGTACCCCTGTTTGGGAGGTAGCAGTCTTAACCATTGAGCTATCCTGGGTCCCGTTTAGGTTTGGTTTTCGCTCATATACAAATGTAATCAATGAACTATGATCGAGGCGAAACAAAAAACAAGATCTTCCAAGTTATGGATTTGAACCCACTAGTACTGCATGAGAGGCAGAAGTCTTAACCACTGAGCTAACCTCGGTCCCGTTAAGGATTGGTTTTTTGCTCATATACAAATGTAATCAGTGAACTATGATCGAGGCGAAAGAAAAAACAAGATCTTCCAAGTTATGGATTTGAAATCAGTCACGCTGTGTGGGAGGCAGCAGTCTTAACCATTGAGCTATCCCGAATCCCATTAAGGTTGGTTTTTTGCTCATATACAAATGTAATCAGTGAACAAATATCGAGGCGAAAGAAAAAACAACATCTTTCAAGTTCTGGATTTGAACCGAGTAATACTGCATGGGAGGCAGCAGTCTTAACCATTGAGCTATCCTGGGTCCCGTTAAGAATTGATTTTTGCTCATATACAAATGTAATCAGTGAACTATGCTCGAGGTGAAAGAAAAAACAAGATGTTCTAAGTTATGGATTTGAACTCAGTAGTGCTTTGTGGGAGGCAGCAGTCTTAACCATTGAGCTATCCTGGGTCCCGTTAAGGTTTGGTTTTTGCTCATATACAAATGTAATCAGTGAACTATGATCGAGGCGAAACAAAAAACACGATCTTCCAAGTTATGGATTTGAACCGAGTAGTACTGCGTGAGAGGCAGAAGTCTTAACCACTGAGATAGCCCGGGTCCCGTTAAGGATTGGTTTTCGCTCATATACAAATGTAATCAGTGAACAATAATCGAGGCGAATGAAAAAACAAGATCTTTCAAGTTATGGATTTGAACCCAGTAATACTGCATGGGAGGCAGCAGTCTTAACCATTGAGCTATCCTGGGTCTCTTTAAGATTTGATTTTTGCTCATATACAAATATAATCAGTGAACTATGATCGAGGCGAAACAAAAAAGATGATCTTCCAAGTTATGGATTTGAAACCAGTAGTACTGTGTGTGAGGCAGTAGTCTTAACCATTGAGCTATCCCGAATCCCGTTAGGGTTTTTTTTCCCGCTCATATACAAATGTAATCAGTGAACTATGATCGAGGTGAAACAAAAAAATAGATCTTTCGAGTTATGGATTTGAACTCAGTAGTGCGCTGTGTGAGGCAGCAGTCTTAAACATTGAGCTATCCTGGGTCCCGTTATGGTTAGTTTTTCGCTCATATACAAATGTAATCAGTGAAAAATAATCGAGGCGAAAGAAAAAAAAAGATCTTTCAAGTTATGGATTTGAAAACAGTAGTACTGTGTGTGCGGCAGCAGTCTTAAACATTGAGCTATCCTGGGTCCCGTTGAGGTTTGTTTTTCGCTCATTTACAAATGTAATCAGTGAACTACGATCGAGGCGAAAGAAAAAACAAGATATTCTAAGTTATGGATTTGAAAGAAAAAACGAGATCTTTCAAGTTATGGATTTGAACCCAGTAATACTGCATGGGAGGCAGCAGTCTTAACCATTGAGCTATCCTGGGTCTCTTTAAGATTTGATTTTTGCTCATATACAAATATAATCAGTGAACTATGATCGAGGCAAAACAAAAAGGATGATCTTCCAAGTTATGGATTTGAAACCAGTAGTACTGTGTGTGAGGCAGCAGTCTTAACCATTGAGCTAGCCCGAATCTCCTTAGGCTTGGTTTTTTGCTCGTATACAAATGTAATCAGTGAACTATGATCGAGGTGAAAGAAAAAACAAGATGTTCTAAGTAATGGATTTGAACTCAGTAGTGCTTTGTGGGAGGCAGCAGTCTTAACCATTGAGCTATCCTGGGTACTGTTAAGTCTTGGTTTTCGCTCATTTACAAATGTAATGAGTGAACTACGATCGAGGCGAAAGAAAAAACAAGATCATCCAAGTTATTGATTTGAACTCAGTAGTGCTTTGTGGGAGGCAGCAGTCTTAACCATTGAGCTATCCTGGGTCTCTTTAAGATTTGATTTTTGCTCATATACAAATATAATCAGTGAACTATGATTGAGGTGAAACAAAAAACAAGATCTTCCGAGTTATGGATTTGAACTCAGTAGTGCTGTGTGTGAGGCAGCAGTCTTAAACATTGAGCTATCCTGGGTCCCGTTAAAGTTTGTTTTTCGTTCATATACAAATGTAATCAGTGAACTATGATCGAGGCGAAAGAAAAAACAAGATCTTTCAAGTTATGGATTTGAAACCAGTAGTACTGTGTGTGAGGCAGCAGTCTTAACCATTGAGCTATCCCGAATCCCGTTATGGTTGGTTTTTTGCTCGTATACAAATGTAATCAGTGAACTGTGATCGAGGTGAAACAAAAAACAAGATCTTCCGAGTTATGGATTTGAACTCAGTAGTGCTGTGTGTGAGGCAGCAGTCTTAATTATTGAGCTATCCTGGGTCCCGTTAAGGTTTGTTTTTCGCTCATAAACAAATGTAATCAGTGAACTACGATCGAGGCGAAAGAAAAAACAAGATGTTCTAAGTTATGGATTTGAACTCAGTAGTGCTAAGTGTGAGGCAGCAGATTAGATTTTTGCTCATATACAAATATAATCAGTGAACTATGATCGAGGCGAAACAAAAAAGATGATCTTCCAAGTTATGGATTTGAAACCAGTAGTACTGTGTGTGAGGTAGGAGTCTTAACCATTGAGCTATCCCGAATCCCGTTAGGGTTGGTTTTTTGCTCATATACAAATGTAATCAGTGAACTATGATCGAGGTGAAACAAAAAACAAGATCTTCCGAGTTATGGATTTGAACTCAGTAGTGCTTTGTGGGAGGCAGCAGTCTTAACCATTGAGCTATCCTGGGTCCCGTTAAGGTTTGGTTTTTGCTCATATACAAATGTAATCAGTGAACTATGATCGAGGCGAAACAAAAAAACACAATCTTCCAAGTTATGGATTTGAACCAAGTAGTACTGCGTGAGAGGCATAAGTCTTAACCACTGAGATAGCCCGGGTCCCGTTAAGGATTGGTTTTCGCTCATATACAAATATAATCAGTGAACTATGATTGAGGTGAAACAAAAAACAAGATCTTCCGAGTTATGGATTTGAACTCAGTAGTGCTTTGTGGGAGGCAGCAGTCTTAACCATTGAGCTATCCTGGGTCCCGTTAAGGTTTGTTTTTTGCTCATTTACAAATGTAATCAGTGAACTACGATCGAGGCTAAAGAAAAAACAAGATAATCTAAGTTATGGATTTGAACTCAGTAGTGCTTTGTGGGAGGCAGCAGTCTTAACCATTGAGGTATCCTGGATCTCTTTAAGATATGATTTTTGCTCATATACAAATGTAATCAGTGAACTATGATCGAGGTGAAACAAAAAACAAGATCTTCTGAGTTATGGATTTGAACTCAGTAGTGCTGTGTGTGAGGCAGCAGTCTTAAACATTGAGCTATCCTGGGTCCCGTTAAGGTTTGTTTTTCGCTCATATACAAATGTAATCAGTGAACTACGATCGAGGCGAAAGAAAAAACAAGATGTTCTAAGTTATGGATTTGAACTCAGTAGTGCTGTGTGTGAGGCAGCAGTCTTAAACATTGAGCTATCCTGGGTCCCGTTAAGGTTTGTTTTTCGCTCATATACAAATGTAATCAGTGAACTATGATCGAGGCGCAAGAAAAAACAAGATCTTTCAAGTTATGGATTTGAACCCAGTAATACTGCATGGGATTACATTAGTGTATGAGAAAAAAATCTTCCCTTCACAAGACCGGGGATAGACCAGGGGTTAAGACTGCTGACTCGGAATGAAAAGTCCTGAGTTCGTAACCCACCCTGGTTGATGGTATTTTGTTCTATATCCTCATACTTTACTGAGTCAGGAGTCCTCGATTACATTTGTGTATGAGAAAAAAATCTGCCTTCACAAGACCGAGGATAGACCAGGGGTTAAGACTGCTGACTCGGAATGAAAAGTACTGAGTTTGAACCCCACCCTGGTTGATGGTATTTTGTTCTATATCCTCATACTTTACTGAGTCAGGAGTCCTCGATTACATTTGTGTATGAGAAAAAAATCTGTCTTCACAAGACCGAGGATAGACCAGGGGTTAAGACTGCTGACTCGGAAGAAAAAGTACTGGGTTCAAACCCTGCTCTGGTTGATGGTATTTTGTTCTACCTCATCATACTTTACTGAGCTAGGAGTCCTCGATAACATTTGTGTATGAGAAAAAATATTCTCTCTGCAAGAGCCAGGATAGTCCAGTGGTTAGGACTGCTGACTCAGGTTGAAGGGTGCTGGGTTCGAATCCTGGTTGGGTTGACATGTAATTTAGAAAGTGACATATATTGTGACTTTGTAATGTTAAAATAAATATTTAATAAACTTTTTTTTTTTTATCCAATTACAATTAACCTATTTTATTTTAATTGTACCCAGGAGAGGTCATTGGTCGACGCTCTTTATTATTAACTTTATACTTCTATTCCCACCCACCTCAGGAGTTACACTCACTCGCACACACTCATTCATTCTCACACACACACACACACACTCATTCATTCTCACACACAGGTAACCCCTGAGGTGTCATCATTGACTATTTGACAATTTATTTTTGATAATTATTATCTTTACTTTTTTTACTTACTTACTTAATTTTTCAACTATATGTTAGTCAAACAACTATCACATAACATTACTCTGTGTGGGGGAGAAGAAACACCCCACAATGTATGTCGTCTTGACGCCATACAGCCAAATTACTGATTCCATGTCTGGGGTTTGAACTCAGTACCCCTGTTTGGGAGGCAGCAGTCTTAACCATTGAGCTATCCTGGGTCCCGTTTAGGTTTGGTTTTCGCTCATATACAAATGTAATCAATGAACTATGATCGAGGCGAAACAAAAAACAATATCTTCCAAGTTATGGATTTGAACCCACTAGTACTGCTTGAGAGGCAGAAGTCTTAACCACCGAGCTAGCCTCGGTCCGCTTAAGGGTTGGTTTTTTGCTCATATACAAATGCAATCAGTGAACTATGATCGAGGGGAAAGAAAAAACAAGATCTTCCAAGTTATGGATTTGAACTCAGTAGTGCTTTGTGGGAGGCAGCAGTCTTAACCATTGAGCTATCCTGGGTCCCGTTAAGAATTGATTTTTGCTCATATACAAATATAATCAGTGAACTATGATCGAGGCGAAACAAAAAAGATGATCTTCCAAGTTATGGCTTTGAAAGCAGTAGTACTGTGTGTGAGGCAGCAGTCTAAACCATTGAGCTATCCCGTATCACGTTAGGGTTGGTTTTTTACTCGTATACAAATGTAATCAGTGAACTATGATCGAGGTGAAACAAAAAACAAGATCTTTCAAGTTATGGATTTGAACTCAGTAGTGCTGTGTGTGAGGCAGCAGTCTTAAACATTGAGCTATCCTGGGTTGCCGTTAAGGTTTGTTTTTCGCTCATATACAAATGTAATCAGTGAACTATGATCGAGGTGAAAGAAAAAACAAGATGTTCTAAGTTATGGATTTGAACTCAGTAGTGCTTTGTGGGAGGCAGCAGTCTTAACCATTGAGCTATCCTGGGTCCCGTTAAGGTTTGGTTTTTGCTCATATACAAATGTAATCAGTGAACTATGATCGAGGCGAAACAAAAAACACGATCTTCCAAGTTATGGATTTGAACCGAGTAGTACTGCGTGAGAGGCAGAAGTCTTAACCACTGAGATAGCCCGGGTCCCGTTAAGGATTGGTTTTCGCTCATATACAAATGTAATCAGTGAACAATAATCGAGGCGAAAGAAAAAACAAGATCTTTCAAGTTATGGATTTGAACCCAGTAATACTGCATGGGAGGCAGCAGTCTTAACCATTGAGCTATCCTGGGTCTCTTTAAGATTTGATTTTTGCTCATATACAAATATAATCAGTGAACTATGATCGAGGCGAAACAAAAAAGATGATCTTCCAAGTTATGGATTTGAAACCAGTAGTACTGTGTGTGAGGCAGCAGTCTTAACCATTGAGCTATCCCGAATCCCGTTAGGGGTTTTTTTCCGCTCATATACAAATGTAATCAGTGAACTATGATCGAGGTGAAACAAAAAAATAGATCTTTCGAGTTATGGATTTGAACTCAGTAGTGCGCTGTGTGAGGCAGCAGTCTTAAACATTGAGCTATCCTGGGTCCCGTTATGGTTTGTTTTTCGCTCATATACAAATGTAATCAGTGAACTACAATCGAGGCGAAAGAAAAAACAAGATGTTCTAAGTTATGGATTTGAACTCTGTAGTGCTGTGTGTGAGGCAGCAGTCTTAAACATTGAGCTATCCTGGGTCCCGTTAAGGTTTGTTTTTCGCTCATATACAAATGTAATCAGTGAACTATGATCGAGGTGAAAGAAAAAACAAGATGTTCTAAGTTATGGATTTGAACTCAGTAGTGCTTTGCGGGAGGCAGCAGTCTTAACCATTGAGCTATCCTGGGTCCCGTTAAGGTTTGGTTTTTAATCATATACAAATGTAATCAGTGAACTATGATCGAGGCGAAACAAAAAACACGATCTTCCAAGTTATGGATTTGAACAGAGTAGTACTGCGTGAGAGGCAAAAGTCTTAACCACTGAGATAGCCCGGGTCCCATTAAGGATTGGTTTTCGCTCATATACAAATGTAATCAGTGAAAAATAATCGAGGCGAAAGAAAAAAAAAGATCTTTCAAGTTATGGATTTGAAAACAGTAGTACTGTGTGTGAGGCAGCAGTCTTAAACATTGAGCTATCCTGGGTCCCGTTGAGGTTTGTTTTTCGCTCATTTACAAATGTAATCAGTGAACTACGATCGAGGCGAAAGAAAAAACAAGATATTCTAAGTTATGGATTTGAAAGAAAAAACAAGATCTTTCAAGTTATGGATTTGAACCCAGTAATACTGCATGGGAGGCAGCAGTCTTAACCATTGAGCTATCCTGGGTCTCTTTAAGATTTGATTTTTGCTCATATACAAATATAATCAGTGAACTATGATCGAGGCAAAACAAAAAAGATGATCTTCCAAGTTATGGATTTGAAACCAGTAGTACTGTGTGTGAGGCAGCAGTCTTAACCATTGAGCTAGCCCGAATCTCGTTAGGGTTGGTTTTCTGCTCGTATACAAATGTAATCAGTGAACTATGATCGAGGTGAAAGAAAAAACAAGATGTTCTAAGTTATGGATTTGAACTCAGTAGTGCTTTGTGGGAGGCAGCAGTCTTAACCATTGAGCTATCCTGGGTACTGTTAAGTCTTGGTTTTCGCTCATTTACAAATGTAATGAGTGAACTACGATCGAGGCGAAAGAAAAAACAAGATCTTCCAAGTTATTGATTTGAACTCAGTAGTGCTTTGTGGGAGGCAGCAGTCTTAACCATTGAGCTATCCTGGGTCTCTTTAAGATTTGATTTTTGCTCATATACAAATATAATCAGTGAACTATGATCGAGGTGAAACAAAAAACAAGATCTTCCGAGTTATGGATTTGAACTCAGTAGTGCTGTGTGTGAGGCAGCAGTCTTAAACATTGAGCTATCCTGGGTCCCGTTAAAGTTTGTTTTTCGCTCATATACAAATGTAATCAGTGAACTATGATCGAGGCGAAAGAAAAAACAAGATCTTTCAAGTTATGGATTTGAAACCAGTAGTACTGTGTGTGAGGCAGCAGTCTTAACCATTGAGCTATCCCGAATCCCGTTATGGTTGGTTTTTTGCCCATATACAAATGTAATCAGTGAACTATGATCGAGGTGAAACAAAAAACAAGATCTTCCGAGTTATGGATTTGAACTCAGTAGTGCTGTGTGTGAGAGAGCAGTCTTAATTATTGAGCTATCCTGGGTCCCGTTAAGGTTTGTTTTTCGCTCATAAACAAATGTAATCAGTGAACTACGATCGAGGCAAAAGAAAAAAGATGATCTTCCAAGTTATGGATTTGAAACCAGTAGTACTGTGTGTGAGGTAGGAGTCGTAACCATTGAGCTATCCCGAATCCCGTTACGGTTGGTTTTTTGCTCATATACAAATGTAATCAGTGAACTATGATCGAGGTGAAACAAAAAAGATGATCTTCCAAGTTATGGATTTGAACTCAGTAGTGCTAAGTGTGAGGCAGCAGATTAGATTTTTGCTCATTAACAAATATAATCAGTGAACTATGATCGAGGCGAAACAAAAAAGATGATCTTCCAAGTTATGGATTTGAAACCAGTAGTACTGTGTGTGAGGTAGGAGTCTTAACCATTGAGCTATCCCGAATCCCGTTAGGGTTGGTTTTTTGCTCATATACAAATGTAATCAGTGAACTATGATCGAGGTGAAACAAAAAACAAGATCTTCCGAGTTATGGATTTGAACACAGTAGTGCGCTGTGTGAGGCAGCAGTCTTAAACATTGAGCTATCCTGGGTCCCGTTATGGTTTGTTTTTCGCTCATATACAAATGTAATCAGTGAACTACAATCGAGGCGAAAGAAAAAACAAGATGTTCTAAGTTATGGATTTGAACTCAGTAGTGCTGGTGTGGGGCAGCAGTCTTAAACATTGAACTATCCTGGGTCCCGTTAAGGTTTGTTTTTTGCTCATATACAAATGTAATCAGTGAACTTTGATCGAGGTGAAAGAAAAAACAAGATCTTCTGAGTTATGGATTTGAACTCAGTAGTGCTTTGTGGGAGGCAGCAGTCTTAACCATTGAGCTATCCTGGGTCCCGTTAAGGTTTGGTTTTTGCTCATATACAAATGTAATCAGTGAACTATGATCGAGGCGAAACAAAAAAACACAATCTTCCAAGTTATGGATTTGAACCAAGTAGTACTGCGTGAGAGGCATACGTCTTAACCACTGAGATAGCCCGGGTCCCGTTAAGGATTGGTTTTCGCTCATATACAAATATAATCAGTGAACTATGATTGAGGTGAAACAAAAAACAAGATCTTCCGAGTTATGGATGTGAACTCAGCAGGGTTGTGTGTGAGGCAGCAGTCTTAAACATTGAGCTATCCTGGGTCCCGTTAAGGTTTGTTTTTCGCTCATTTACAAATGTAATCAGTGAACTACGATCGAGGCTAAAGAAAAAACAAGATGTTCGAAGTTATGGATTTGAACTCAGTAGTGCTTTGTGGGAGGCAGCAGTCTTAACCATTGAGCTATCCTGGATCTCTTTAAGATTTGATTTTTGCTCATATACAAATATAATCAGTGAACTATGATCGAGGTGAAAGAAAAAACAAGATCTTCTGAGTTATGGATTTGAACTCAGTAGTGCTTTGTGGGAGGCAGCAGTCTTAACCATTGAGCTATCCTGGGTCCCGTTAAGGTTTGGTTTTTGCTCATATACAAATGTAATCAGTGAACTTTGATCGAGGCGAAACAAAAAAACACAATCTTCCAAGTTATGGATTTGAACCAAGTAGTACTGCGTGAGAGGCATAAGTCTTAACCACTGAGATAGCCCGGGTCCCGTTAAGGATTGGTTTTCGCTCATATACAAATATAATCAGTGAACTATGATTGAGGTGAAACAAAAAACAAGATCTTCCGAGTTATGGATGTGAACTCAGTAGGGTTGTGTGTGAGGCAGCAGTCTTAAACATTGAGCTATCCTGGGTCCCGTTAAGGTTTGTTTTTCGCTCATTTACAAATGTAATCAGTGAACTACGATCGAGGCTAAAGAAAAAACAAGATAATCTAAGTTATGGATTTGAACTCAGTAGTGCTTTGTGGGAGGCAGCAGTCTTAACCATTGAGCTATCCTGGATCTCTTTAAGATTTGATTTTTAATCATATACAAATGTAATCAGTGAACTATGATCGAGGTGAAACAAAAAACAAGATCTTCTGAGTTATGGATTTGAACTCAGTAGTGCTGTGTGTGAGGCAGCAGTCTTAAACATTGAGCTATCCTGGGTCCCGTTAAGGTTTGTTTTTCGCTCATATACAAATGTAATCAGTGAACTATGATCGAGGCGCAAGAAAAAACAAGATCTTTCAAGTTATGGATTTGAACCCAGTAATACTGCATGGGATTACATTAGTGTATGAGAAAAAAATCTTCCCTTCACAAGACCGGGGATAGACCAGGGGTTAAGACTGCTGACTCGGAATGAAAAGTCCTGAGTTCGTAACCCACCCTGGTTGATGGTATTTTGTTCTATATCCTCATACTTTACTGAGTCAGGAGTCCTCGATTACATTTGTGTATGAGAAAAAAATCTGCCTTCACAAGACCGAGGATAGACCAGGGGTTAAGACTGCTGACTCGGAATGAAAAGTACTGAGTTTGAACCCCACCCTGGTTGATGGTATTTTGTTCTATATCCTCATACTTTACTGAGTCAGGAGTCCTCGATTACATTTGTGTATGAGAAAAAAATCTGTCTTCACAAGACCGAGGATAGACCAGGGGTTAAGACTGCTGACTCGGAAGAAAAAGTACTGGGTTCAAACCCTGCTCTGGTTGATGGTATTTTGTTCTACCTCATCATACTTTACTGAGCTAGGAGTCCTCGATAACATTTGTGTATGAGAAAAAATATTCTCTCTGCAAGAGCCAGGATAGTCCAGTGGTTAGGACTGCTGACTCAGGTTGAAGGGTGCTGGGTTCGAATCCTGGTTGGGTTGACATGTAATTTACAAAGTGACATATATTGTGACTTTGTAATGTTAAAATAATTATTTAATAAACTTTTTTTTTTTTATCCAATTACAATTAACCTATTTTATTTTAATTGTACCCAGGAGAGGTCATTGGTCGACGCTCTTTATTATTAACTTTATACTCCTATTCCCACCCACCTCAGGAGTTACACTCACTCGCACACACTCATTCATTCTCACACACACACACACTCATTCATTCTCACACACACACACACTCATTCATTCTCACACACACACACACACTCATTCATTCTCACACACAGGTAACTCCTGAGGTGTCATCATTGACTATTTGACAATTTATTTTTGATTATAATTATCTTTTCTTTTTTTACTTACTTACTTAATTTTTCAACTATATGTTAGTCAAACAACTATCACATAACATTACTCTGTGTGGGGGAGAAGAAACACCCCACAATGTATGTCGTCTTGACGCCATACAGCCAAATTACTGATTCCATGTCTGGGGTTTGAACTCAGTACCCCTGTTTGGGAGGTAGCAGTCTTAACCATTGAGCTATCCTGGGTCCCGTTTAGGTTTGGTTTTCGCTCGTATACAAATGTAATCAATGAACTATGATCGAGGCAAAACAAAAAACAAGATCTTCCAAGTTATGGATTTGAACCCACTAGTACTGCGGGAGAGGCAGAAGTCTTAACCATTCAGCTATCCCGAATCCCATTGAGGTTGGTTTTTTGCTCATATACAAATGTAATCAGTGAACTACGATCGAGGCGAAAGAAAAAACAAGATCTTCCAAGTTATGGATTTGAACTCAGTAGTGCTTTGTGGGAGGCAGCAGTCTTAACCATTGAGCTATCCTGGGTCCCGTTAAGGTTTGGTTTTTGCTCATATACAAATGTAATCAGTGAACTTTGATCGAGGCGAAACAAAAAAACACAATCTTCCAAGTTATGGATTTGAACCAAGTAGTACTGCGTGAGAGGCATAAGTCTTAACCACTGAGATAGCCCGGGTCCCGTTAAGGATTGGTTTTCGCTCATATACAAATATAATCAGTGAACTATGATTGAGGTGAAACAAAAAACAAGATCTTCCGAGTTATGGATGTGAACTCAGTAGGGTTGTGTGTGAGGCAGCAGTCTTAAACATTGAGCTATCCTGGGTCCCGTTAAGGTTTGTTTTTCGCTCATTTACAAATGTAATCAGTGAACTACGATCGAGGCTAAAGAAAAAACAAGATAATCTAAGTTATGGATTTGAACTCAGTAGTGCTTTGTGGGAGGCAGCAGTCTTAACCATTGAGCTATCCTGGATCTCTTTAAGATTTGATTTTTAATCATATACAAATGTAATCAGTGAACTATGATCGAGGTGAAACAAAAAACAAGATCTTCTGAGTTATGGATTTGAACTCAGTAGTGCTGTGTGTGAGGCAGCAGTCTTAAACATTGAGCTATCCTGGGTCCCGTTAAGGTTTGTTTTTCGCTCATATACAAATGTAATCAGTGAACTATGATCGAGGCGCAAGAAAAAACAAGATCTTTCAAGTTATGGATTTGAACCCAGTAATACTGCATGGGATTACATTAGTGTATGAGAAAAAAATCTTCCCTTCACAAGACCGGGGATAGACCAGGGGTTAAGACTGCTGACTCGGAATGAAAAGTCCTGAGTTCGTAACCCACCCTGGTTGATGGTATTTTGTTCTATATCCTCATACTTTACTGAGTCAGGAGTCCTCGATTACATTTGTGTATGAGAAAAAAATCTGCCTTCACAAGACCGAGGATAGACCAGGGGTTAAGACTGCTGACTCGGAATGAAAAGTACTGAGTTTGAACCCCACCCTGGTTGATGGTATTTTGTTCTATATCCTCATACTTTACTGAGTCAGGAGTCCTCGATTACATTTGTGTATGAGAAAAAAATCTGTCTTCACAAGACCGAGGATAGACCAGGGGTTAAGACTGCTGACTCGGAAGAAAAAGTACTGGGTTCAAACCCTGCTCTGGTTGATGGTATTTTGTTCTACCTCATCATACTTTACTGAGCTAGGAGTCCTCGATAACATTTGTGTATGAGAAAAAATATTCTCTCTGCAAGAGCCAGGATAGTCCAGTGGTTAGGACTGATGACTCAGGTTGAAGGGTGCTGGGTTCGAATCCTGGTTGGGTTGACATGTAATTTACAAAGTGACATATATTGTGACTTTGTAATGTTAAAATAATTATTTAATAAACTTTTTTTTTTTTATCCAATTACAATTAACCTATTTTATTTTAATTGTACCCAGGAGAGGTCATTGGTCGACGCTCTTTATTATTAACTTTATACTCCTATTCCCACCCACCTCAGGAGTTACACTCACTCGCACACACTCATTCATTCTCACACACACACACACTCATTCATTCTCACACACACACACACTCATTCATTCTCACACACAGGTAACTCCTGAGGTGTCATCATTGACTATTTGACAATTTATTTTTGATTATAATTATCTTTTCTTTTTTTACTTACTTACTTAATTTTTCAACTATATGTTAGTCAAACAACTATCACATAACATTACTCTGTGTGGGGGAGAAGAAACACCCCACAATGTATGTCGTCTTGACGCCATACAGCCAAATTACTGATTCCATGTCTGGGGTTTGAACTCAGTACCCCTGTTTGGGAGGTAGCAGTCTTAACCATTGAGCTATCCTGGGTCCCGTTTAGGTTTGGTTTTCGCTCGTATACAAATGTAATCAATGAACTATGATCGAGGCAAAACAAAAAACAAGATCTTCCAAGTTATGGATTTGAACCCACTAGTACTGCGGGAGAGGCAGAAGTCTTAACCATTCAGCTATCCCGAATCCCATTGAGGTTGGTTTTTTGCTCATATACAAATGTAATCAGTGAACTACGATCGAGGCGAAAGAAAAAACAAGATCTTCCAAGTTATGGATTTGAACTCAGTAGTGCTTTGTGGGAGGCAGCAGTCTTAACCATTGAGCTATCCTGGGTCCCGTTAAGTTTTGTATTTTTCTCATATACAAATGTAATCAGTGAACAATAATCGAGGCGAAAGAAAAAACAAGAAGTTTTAAGTTATGGATTTGAACTCAGTAGTGCTTTGTGGGAGGCAGCAGTCTTAACCATTGAGCTATCTTGGGAACTGTTAAGATTTGGTTTTCGCTCATTTACTAATGTAATCAGTGAACTACGATCGAGGCGAAAGAAAAAACAAGATGTTCCAAGTTATGGATTTGAACTCAGTAGTGCTTTGTGGGAGGCAGCAGTCTTAACCATTGTGCTATCCTGGGTCCCGTTAAGGTTTGTTTTTCGTTCATATACAAATGTAATCAGTGAACTATGATCAAGGTGAAAGAAAAAACAAGAAGTTCTAAGTTATGGATTTGAACTCAGTAGTGCTTTGTGGGAGGCAGCAGTCTTAACCATTGAGCTATCTTGGGTACTGTTAAGATTTGGTTTTCGCTCATTTACAAATGTAATCAGTGAACTACGATCGAGGCGAAAGAAAAAACAAGATGTTCCAAGTTATGGATTTGAACTCAGTAGTGCTTTGTGGGAGGCAGCAGTCTTAACCATTGAGCTATCCTGGGTCCCGCTAACTTTTGTTTTTTGCTCATATACAAATGTAATCAGTGAACAATAATTGAGGCGAAAGAAAAAACAAGATCTTCCGAGTTATGGATTTGAAACCAGTAGTACTGTGTGTGAGGCAGCAGTCTTAACCATTGAGCTATGCCGAATCCCGTTAGGATTGGTTTTTTGCTCATATACAAATGTAATCAGTGAAGTATGATGGAGGTGAAACAAAAAAGCAAGATCTTCCGGGTTATGGATTTGAACTCAGAAGTGCTGTGTGTGAGGTAGCAGTCTTAAACATTGAGCTATCCTGGGTCCCGTTAAGGTTTGTTTTTCGCTCATATACAAATGTAATCAGTGAACTACGATCGAGGCGAAACAAAAAACAAGATGTTCTAAGTTATGGATTTGAACTCAGTAGTGCTTTGTGGGAGGCAGCAGTCTTAACCATTGAGCTATCCTGGGTCTCTTTAAGATTTGATTTTTGCTCATATACAAATATAATCAGTGAACTATGATCGAGGCGAAACAAAAAAGATGATCTTCCAAGTTATGGATTTGAAACCAGTAGCACTATGTTTGAGGCAGGAGTCTTAACCATTGAGCTATCCCGAATCCCGTTAGGGTTGGTTTTTTGCTCATATACAAATGTAATCAGTGAACTATGATCGAAGTGAAACAAAAAACAAGATCTTCCGAGTTTTGGATTTGAACTCAGTAGTGCTGTGTGTGAGGCAGCAGTCTTAAACATTGAGCTATCCTGGGTCCCGTTAAGGTTTGTTTTTCGCTCATATACAAATGTAATCAGTGAACTATGATCGAGGTGAAAGAAAAAACAAGATGTTCTATTTTATGGATTTGAACTCAGTAGTGCTTTGTGGGAGGCAGCAGTCTTAACCATTGAGCTATCCTGGGTCCCGTTAAGGATTGGTTTTCGCTCAAATTTTAAATGTGCTTTATAAATAAAGTTGATTTGATTTGATTTGATTTAACCATTTAGCTATGAGAAATGAGATTTTGCCAGTAATTTGTTCGACCTCTATCATACCTTACTGAGCCAGGAGTCCTCGATTACATTTGTGTTTGGAACAATATATTTTCCTCATAAGACCCAGGGGTTAAGACTGCTGATTCGGAATGAAAAGTACTGAGTTCGAACCCCAACCTGGTTGATGGTATTTTGTTCTACCTCCTCATACTTTACAGAGTCAGGAGTCCTCGATTACATTAGTGTATGAGAAAAAAATATTCGCTTCACAAGACCGGGAATAGACCAGGGGTTAAGACTGCTGACTCGGAATGAAAAGTACTGAGTTCGAACCCCACCCTGGTTGATGGTATTTTGTTCTATATCCTCATACTTTACTGAGTCAGGAGTCCTCGATTACATTTGTGTATGAGAAAAAAATCTGCCTTCACAAGACCGAGGATAGACCAGGGGTTAAGACTGCTGACTCGGAATGAAAAGTACTGAGTTCGAGCCCCACCCTGGTTGATGGTATTTTGTTCTACATCCTCATACTTTAGAGAGTCAGGAGTCCTCGATTACATTAGTGTATGAGAAAAAAATCTTCCCTTCACAAGACCGGGGATAGACCAGGGGTTAAGACTGCTGACTCGGAAGAGAAAGTACTGGGTTCAAACCCTGCTCTGGTTGATGGTATTTTGTTCTACCTCATCATACTTTACTGAGCTAGGAGTCCTCGATAACATTTGTGTATGAGAAAAAATATTCTCTCTGCAAGAGCCAGGATAGTCCAGTGGTTAGGACTGCTGACTCAGGTTGAAGGGTGCTGGGTTCGAATCCTGGTTGGGTTGACATGTAATTTACAAAGTGACATATATTGTGACTTTGTAATGTTAAAATAATTATTTAATAAACTTTTTTTTTTTTATCCAATTACAATTAACCTATTTTATTTTAATTGTACCCAGGAGAGGTCATTGGTCGACGCTCTTTATTATTAACTTTATACTTCTATTCCCACCCACCTCAGGAGTTACACTCACTCGCACACACTCATTCATTCTCACACACACACACACACTCATTCATTCTCACACACACACACACACACTCATTCATTCATTCTCACACACAGGTAACCCCTGAGGTGTCATCATTGACTATTTGACAATTTATTTTTGATTATTATTATCTTTTCTTTTTTTACTTACTTACTTAATTTTTCAACTATATGTTAGTCAAACAACTATCACATAACATTACTCTGTGTGGGGGAGAAGAAACACCCCACAATGTATGTCGTCTTGACGCCATACAGCCAAATTACTGATTCCATGTCTGGGGTTTGAACTCAGTACCCCTGTTTGGGAGGTAGCAGTCTTAAACATTGAGCTATCCTGGGTCCCGTTTAGGTTTGGTTTTCGCTCATATACAAATGTAATCAGTGAACTATGATTGAGGCAAAACAAAAAAACAACATCTTCCAAGTTATGGATTTGAACCCACTAGTACTGAGGGAGAGGCAGAAGTCTTAACCACTGAGCTAGCCTCGGTCCCGTTAAGGATTGGTTTTTGACTCATATACAAATGTAATCAGTGAACTATGATCGAGGCAAAACAAAAAACAAGATCTTCCAAGTTATGGATTTGAACCCACTAGTACTGCGTGAGAGGCAGAAGTCTTAACCATTCAGCTATCCCGAATCCCTTTAAGGTTGGTTTTTTTGCTCATATACAAATGTAATCAGTGAACTACGATCGAGGCGAAAGAAAAAACAAGATCTTCCAAGTTATGGATTTGAACTCAGTAGTGCTTTGTGGGAGGCAGCAGTCTTAACCATTGAGCTATCTTGGGTACTGTTAAGATTTGGTTGTCGCTCATTTACAAATGTAATCAGTGAACTACGATCGAGGCGAAAGAAAAAACAAGATGTTCCAAGTTATGGATTTGAACTCAGTAGTGCTTTGTGGGAGGTAGCAGTCTTAACCATTGAGCTATCCTGGGTCCCGCTAACTTTTGTTTTTTGCTCATATACAAATGTAATCAGTGAACAATAATTGAGGCGAAAGAAAAAACAAGATCTTCCGAGTTACGGATTTGAAACCAGTAGTACTGTGTGTGAGGCAGCAGTCTTAACCATTGAGCTATGCCGAATCCCGTTAGGATTGGTTTTTTTGCTCATATATAAATGTAATCAGTGAAGTATGATGGAGGTGAAACAAAAGAGCAAGATCTTCCGGGTTATGGATTTGAACTCAGAAGTGCTGTGTGTGAGGTAGCAGTCTTAAACATTGAGCTATCCTGGGTCTCTTTAAGATTTGATTTTTGCTCATATACAAATATAATCAGTGAACTATGATCGAGGCGAAACAAAAAAGATAATCTTCCAAGTTATGGATTTGAAACCTGTAGTACTGTGTGTGAGGCAGGAGTCTTAACCATTGAGCTATCCCGAATCCCTTTAGGGTTGGTTTTTTGCTCATATACAAATGTAATCAGTGAACTATGATCGAAGTGAAACAAAAAACAAGATCTTCCGAGTTATGGATTTGAACTCAGTAGTGCTGTGTGTGAGGCAGCAGTCTTAAACATTGAGCTATCCTGGGTCCCGTTAAGGTTTGTTTTTCGCTCATATACAAATGTAATCAGTGAACTATGATCGAGGTGAAAGAAAAAACAAGATGTTCTAATTTATGGATTTGAACTCAGTAGTGCTTTGCGGGAGGCAGCAGTCTTAACCATTGAGCTATCCTGGGTCCCGTTAAGGTTTTGTTTTTGCTCATATACAAATGTAATCAGTGAACAATAATCGAGGGGGGAAAGAAACGAGATCTTTAAAGTTATGGATTTGAACCCAGTAATACTGCATGGGAGGCAGCAGTCTAAACCATTGAGCTATCCTGGGTCTCTTTACGATTTGGTTTTTGCTCATATACAAATATAATCAGGGAACTATGATCGAGGCGAAACAAAAAAGATGATCTTCCAAGTTATGGATTTGAAACCAGTAGTACTGTGTGTGAGGCAGCAGTCTTAACTATTGAGCTATCCCGAATCCCGTTAGGTCTGGTTTTTTGCTCATATACAAATGTAATCAGTGAACTATGATCAAGGTGAAACAAAAAACAAGATCCTCCGAGTTATGGATTTGAACTCAGTAGGGCTGTGTGTGAGGCAGCAGTCTTAAACATTGAGCTATCCTGGGCCCCGTTAAGGTTTGTTTTTCGCTCATATACAAATGTAATCAGTGAACTACGATCGAGGCGAAAGAAAAAACAAGATGCTCTAAGTTATGGATTTGAACTCAGTAGTGCTTTGTGGGAGGCAGCAGTCTTAACCATTGAGCTATCCTGGGTCTCTTTAAGATTTGATTTTTGCTCATATACAAATATAATCAGTGAACTATGATCGAGGTGAAACAAAAAACAAGATCTTCCGAGTTATGGATTTGAACTCAGTAGTGCTGTGTGTGAGGCAGCAGTCTTAACCATTGAGCTATCCCGAATCCCGTTAGGGTTGGTTTTTTGCTCATATACAAATGTAATCAGTGAACTATGATCGAGGTGAAACAGAAAACAAGATCTTCCGAGTTATGGATTTGAACTCAGTAGTGCTGTGTGTGAGGCAGCAGTCTTAAACATTGAGCTATTCTGGGTCCCGTTAAGGTTTGTTTTTCGCTCATATACAAATGTATTCAGTGAACTATGATCGAGGCGAAAGAAAAAACAAGATCTTTCAAGTTATGGATTTGAACCCAGTAATACTGCAGGGGAGGCAGCAGTCTTAACCATTGAGCTATCCTGGGTCTCTTTAAGATTTGATTTTTGCTCATATACAAATATAATCAGTGAACTATGATCGAGGCGAAACAAAAAAGATGATCTTCTAAGTTATGGATTTGAACTCAGTAGTGCTACGTGGGAGGCAGCAGTCTTATGCAGTGGTACGACCTCTACTTAAAAAACCCAGCCTCGACCCCTCTCTCCTCTCTAACCTCAGACCTATCTCTAATCTTCCATACATTTCCAAAATATTAGAGAAGGTTGTCTACAGTCAGTTGTTGCCCTTCTTAGAGGATAATTGTATCACTGAGCTGTTCCAGTCCGGTTTTAAAGCCCTCCACAGCACAGAGTCAGCGCTTCTAAAAGTTTTTAACGATATCCTCCTGTCCACTGATTCTGGTAAATATGTTGTCCTGGTGCTTTTAGATCTGTCTGCTGCGTTCCACACCGTCGACCACGCCACCTTAATCACTCGTCTTGAGAACTGTGTGGGCATTAAGGGCGCCACCCCCAACTGGTTCCGGTCGTACCTAACCGACAGGAGTTTTTGTGTAAAAGTAGACAGTTTTATGTCGTCCACAGCTCCTTTACCACATGGGGTCCCTCAGGGCTCAATCCTTGCCCCAATTTTATTTGCGCTTTACCTTCCCCCCCTTGGTTCTATTTTTAGGAAGTACAGTATTGCATTTCATTTTTACGCCGATGATTGCCAGATTTATTTTCCCATGGCACAAAATAACACGGTTCAACGTCTTATTGACTGCCTGCACGACATCAAAGTCTGGCTTTCAGCTAACTTCCTGAGCCTAAATGAAGATAAAACAGAAGTTATGTTGTTCGGTCCAAGTCGCTCTCCCTCCCCCAACGTTGACCTCGGCACTCTGACCCCGTATCTCAGCGACTGTGTCACAAACCTGGGGGTAAAGTTTGACTCCGATTTTAAATTCGAAAAACAAATCAGCAGCGTCGTTCAAAAAAGCTTTTATCAATTACGCCAAATAGCGAAAGTGAAACCGCTTCTATCAAGACATGATCTTGAGAAATTAATCCACGCCTTTATCTCGACTCGTCTTGATTACTGTAATGCCCTGTATGTAGGCATTAGCCAGGCCTCCCTCGCCCGCCTGCAGCTCGTGCAGAACTCTGCTGCTCGTCTGCTAACACAGACCCGCAGACGTGAGCACATCACCCCTATTTTAGCGTCCCTTCACTGGCTCCCTGTGCGTTACCGAATCAATTTTAAACTCCTTTTATTTGTTTTTAAATGTCTAAACAACCTCGCGCCAACCTATCTCTCCGACCTCCTTCAGCCTTACTGCCCCACCCGATCCTTAAGATCAGCCGATCAGCTGCTGTTGACGGTCCCTGACACAAGGCTGAAGCTTAGAGGTGACAGAGCTTTCGCCGTTGCTGCTCCCAAGCTCTGGAACGACCTACCCCTGAGTGTTAGACAAGCCTCCTCTCTTCCTGTTTTTAAATCTCTCTTAAAAACATACTTTTATTCCATGGCTTTTAACACTGAGTGATATCCATCCTGCAATGGCGCCCCATAATACACCTGCTGTGAACCTGTTTTTATGTTTCTATGTTTTTATTTATTCTATTTTAATTATTTATTTTTTATCGTGTTCTGTTTGTGTTGTGTTGTGTTTGCTCGGTACTCGTTTTATCTTTTAACCTGTTCATTGTACAGCACTTTGGCTACCCCTGTGGTAAATTTTAAATGTGCTCTATAAATAAAGTTGATTTGATTTGATTTGATTTAACCATTTAGCTATGAGAAATGAGATTTTGCCAGTAATTTGTTCGACCTCTATCATACCTTACGGAGCCAGGAGTCCTCGATTACATTTGTGTTTGGAACAATATATTTTCCTCATAAGACCCAGGGGTTAAGACTGCTGATTCGGAATGAAAAGTACTGAGTTTGAACCCCAACCTGGTTGATGGTATTTTGTTCGAAATCCTCATACTTTACTGAGTCAGGAGTCCTCGATTACATTAGTGTATGAGAAAAAAATCTTCGCTTCACAAGACCGGGAATACACCAGGGGTTAAGACTGCTGACTCGGAATGAAAAGTACTGAGTTCGAACCCCACCCTGGTTGATGGTATTTTGTTCTACCTCCTCATACTTTACAGAGTCAGGAGTCCTCGATTACATTAGTGTATGAGAAAAAAATCTTCCCTTCACAAGACCGGGGATAGACCAGGGGTTAAGACTGCTGACTCGGAATGAAAAGTACTGAGTTCGAACCCCACCCTGGTTGATGGTATTTTGTTCTATATCCTCATACTTTACTGAGTCAGGAGTCCTCGATTACATTTGTGTATGAGAAAAAAATCCGTCTTCTCAAGACCGAGGATAGACCAGGGGTTAAGACTGCTGACTCGGAAGAAAAAGTACTGGGTTCAAACCCTGCTCTGGTTGATGGTATTTTGTTCTACCTCATCATACTTTACTGAGCTAGGAGTCCTCGATAACATTTGTGTATGAGAAAAAATATTGTCTCTGCAAGAGCCAGGATAGTCCAGTGGTTAGGACTGCTGACTCAGGTTGAAGGGTGCTGTGTTCGAATCCTGGTTGGGTTGACATGTAATTTACAAAGTGACATATATTGTGACTTTGTAATGTTAAAATAATTATTTAATAAACTTTTTTTTTTTTATCCAATTACAATTAACCTATTTTATTTTAATTGTACCCAGGAGAGGTCATTGGTCGACGCTCTTTATTATTAACTTTATACTTCTATTCCCACCCACCTCAGGAGTTACACTCACTCGCACACACTCATTCATTCTCACACACACACTCATTCATTCATTCATTCTCACACACAGGTAACCCCTGAGGTGTCATCATTGACTATTTGACAATTTATTTTTGATTATTATTATCTTTACTTTTTTTACTTACTTACTTAATTTTTCAACTATATGTTAGTCAAACAACTATCACATAACATTACTCTGTGTGGGGGAGAAGAAACACCCCACAATGTATGTCGTCTTGACGCCATACAGCCAAATTACTGATTCCATGTCTGGGGCTTGAACTCAGTACCCCTGTTTGGGAGGTAGCAGTCTTAACCATTGAGCTATCCTGGGTCCCGTTTAGGTTTGGTTTTTGCTCATATACAAATGTAATCAGTGAACTATGATCGAGGCGAAACAAAAAACAAGATCTTCCAAATTATGAATTTGAACCCACTAGTACTGCGTGAGAGGCAGAAGTCTTAACCACTGAGCTAGCCTCGGTCCCATTAAGGATTGGTTTTTTGCTCATATACAAATGTAATCAGTGAACTATGATCGAGGCGAAAGAAAAAACAAGATCTTCCAAGTTATGGATTTGAACTCATTCGCGCTGTGTGGGAGGCAGCAGTCTTAACCATTGAGCTATCCCAAATCCCATTAAGATTGTTTTTTCACTCATATACAAATGTAATCAGTGAACTACGATCGAGGCGAAAGAAAAAACAAGATCTTCCAAGTTATGGATTTGAACTCAGTAGTGTTTTGTGGGAGGCAATAGTCTTAACCATTGAGCTATCCTGGGTCCCGTTAAGTTTTGTTTTTTGCTCATATACAAATGTAATCAGTGAACAATAATCGAGGCGAAACAAAAAAGATGATCTTCCAAGTTATGGATTTGAAACCAGTAGTACTGTGTGTGAGGTAGCAGTCTTAACCATTGAGCTAGCCCGAATCCCGTTAGGATTGGTTTTTTGCTCGTATACAAATGTAATCAGTGCACTATGATCGAGGTGAAACAAAAAACAAGATCTTCCGAGTTATGGATTTGAACTCAGTAGTGCTGTGTGTGAGGCAGCAGCCTTAAACATTGAGCTATCCTGGGTCCCGTTAAGGTTTGTTTTTCGCTCATATACAAATGTAATCAGTGAACTATGATCGAGGTGAAAGAAAAAAACAAGATGCTCTAAGTTATGGATTTGAACTCAGTAGTGCTTTGTGGGAGGCAGCAGTCTTAACCATTGAGCTATCCTGGGTGCTGTTAAGATTTGGTTTTCGCTCATTTACAAATGTAATCAGTGAACTACGATCGAGGCGAAAGAAAAAACAAGATCTTCCAAGTTATGGATTTTAACTCAGTAGTGCTTTGTGGGAGGCAGCAGTCTTAACCATTGAGCTATCCTGGGTGCCGTTAACTTTTGTTTTTTGCTCATATACAAATGTAATCAGTGAACAATAATCGAGGCGAAAGAAAAAACAAAATCTTTCAAGTTATGTATTTGAAACCAGTAGTACTGTGTGTGAGGCAGCAGTCTTAACCATTGAGCTATGCCGAATCCCGTTAGGGTTGGTTTTTTGCTCATATACAAATGTAATCAGTGAACTATGATCGAGGTGAAACAGAAAACAAGATCTTCCGAGTTATGGATTTGAACCGGTCCAAGTCGCTCTCCCTCCCCCAACGTTGACCTCGGCACTCTGACCCCGTATCTCAGCGACTGTGTCACAAACCTGGGGGTAAAGTTTGACTCCGATTTTAAATTCGAAAAACAAATCAGCAGCGTCGTTCAAAAAAGCTTTTATCAATTACGCCAAATAGCGAAAGTGAAACCGCTTCTATCAAGACATGATCTTGAGAAATTAATCCACGCCTTTATCTCGACTCGTCTTGATTACTGTAATGCCCTGTATGTAGGCATTAGCCAGGCCTCCCTCGCCCGCCTGCAGCTCGTGCAGAACTCTGCTGCTCGTCTGCTAACACAGACCCGCAGACGTGAGCACATCACCCCTATTTTAGCGTCCCTTCACTGGCTCCCTGTGCGTTACCGAATCAATTTTAAACTCCTTTTATTTGTTTTTAAATGTCTAAACAACCTCGCGCCAACCTATCTCTCCGACCTCCTTCAGCCTTACTGCCCCACCCGATCCTTAAGATCAGCCGATCAGCTGCTGTTGACGGTCCCTGACACAAGGCTGAAGCTTAGAGGTGACAGAGCTTTCGCCGTTGCTGCTCCCAAGCTCTGGAACGACTTACCCCTGAGTGTTAGACAAGCCTCCTCTCTTCCTGTTTTTAAATCTCTCTTAAAAACATACTTTTATTCCATGGCTTTTAACACTGAGTGATATCCATCCTGCAATGGCGCCCCATAATACACCTGCTGTGAACCTGTTTTTATGTTTCTATGTTTTTATTTATTCTATTTTAATTATTTATTTTTTATCGTGTTCTGTTTGTGTTGTGTTGTGTTTGCTCGGTACTCGTTTTATCTTTTAACCTGTTCATTGTACAGCACTTTGGCTACCCCTGTGGTAAATTTTAAATGTGCTTTATAAATAAAGTTGATTTGATTTGATTTGATTTAACCATTTAGCTATGAGAAATGAGTCTTTGCCAGTAATTTGTTCGACCTCTATCATACCTTACTGAGCCAGGAGTCCTCGATTACATTTGTGTTTGGAACAATATATTTTCCTCATAAGACCCAGGGGTTAAGACTGCTGATTCGGAATGAAAAGTACTGAGTTCGAACCCCAACCTGGTTGATGGTATTTTGTTCTACCTCCTCATACTTTACTGAGTCAGGAGTCCTCGATTACATTAGTGTATGAGAAAAAAATCTTCGCTTCACAAGACCGGGAATAGACCAGGGGTTAAGACTGCTAACTCGGAATGAAAAGTACTGAGTTCGAACCCCACCCTGGTTGATGGTATTTTGTTCTATATCCTCATACTTTACTGAGTCAGGAGTCCTCGATTACATTTGTGTATGAGAAAAAAATCCGTCTTCTCAAGACCGAGGATAGACCAGGGGTTAAGACTGCTGACTCGGAAGAAAAAGTACTGGGTTCAAACCCTGCTCTGGTTGATGGTATTTTGTTCTACCTCATCATACTTTACTGAGCTAGGAGTCCTCGATAACATTTGTGTATGAGAAAAAATATTCTCTCTGCAAGAGCCAGGATAGTCCAGTGGTTAGGACTGCTGACTCAGGTTGAAGGGTACTGGGTTCGAATCCTGGTTGGGTTGACATGTAATTTACAAAGTGACATATATTGTGACTTTGTAATGTTAAAATAATTATTTAATAAACTTTTTTTTTTTTAATCCAATTACAATTAACCTATTTTATTTTAATTGTACCCAGGAGAGGTCATTGGTCGACGCTCTTTATTATTAACTTTATACTTCTATTCCCACCAACCTCAGGAGTTACACTCACTCGCGCACACTCATTCATTCTCACACACACACACACACTCAGTCATTCTCACACACAGGTAACCCCTGAGGTGTCATCATTGACTATTTGACAATTTATTTTTGATTATTATTATCTTTACTTTTTTTACTTACTTACTTAATTTTTCAACTATATGTTAGTCAAACAACTATCACATAACATTACTCTGTGTGGGGGAGAAGAAACACCCCACAATGTATGTCGTCTTGACGCCATACAGCCAAATTACTGATTCCATGTCTGGGGCTTGAACTCAGTACCCCTGTTTGGGAGGTAGCAGTCTTAACCATTGAGCTATCCTGGGTCCCGTTTAGGTTTGGTTTTCGCTCATATACAAATGTACTCAGTGAACTATGATCGAGGCGAAACAAAAACAAGATCTTCCGAGTTATGGATTTGAACCCACTAGTACTGCGTGAGAGGCAGAAGTCTTAACCATTGAGCTATCCCGAATCCTATTAAGGTTGGTTTTTTGCTCATATACAAATGTAATCAGTGAACAATAATCGAGGCGAAAGAAAAAACAAGATCTTTCAAGTTATGGATTTGAACCCAGTAATACTGCATGGGAGGCAGCAGTATTAACCATTGAGCTATTCTGGGTCCCGTTAACTTTTGTTTTTTGCTCATAAACAAATGTAATCAGTGAACAATAATCGAGGCGAAAGAAAAAACAAGATCTTTCAAGTTATGGATTTGAAACCAGTAGTGCTGTGTGTGAGGTAGCAGTCTTACACATTGAGCTATCCTGGGTCCCGTTAAGGTTTGTTTTCGCTCATATACAAATGTAATCAGTGAACTACGATCGAGGCGAAAGAAAAAACAAGATGTTCTAAGTGTGGTTTTAACTCAGTAGTGCTGTGTGTGAGGCAGCAGTCTTACACATTGAGCTATCCTGGGTCCCGTTAAGGTTTGTTTTTCGCTCATATACAAATGTAATCAGTGAACAATAATCGAGGCGAAACAAAAAAAGATGATCTTCCAAGTTATGGATTTGAAACCAGTAGTACTGTGTGTGAGGTAGCAGTCTTAAACATTGAGCTATCCTGGGTCCCGTTAAGGTTTGTTTTTCGCTCATATACAAATGTAATCAGTGAACTATGATTGAGGCGAAAGAAAAAACCAAATGTTCTAAGTTATGGATTTGAACTCAGTAGTGCTTTGTGGGAGAAAGCAGTCTTAACCATTGAGCTATCCTGGGTCCCGTTAAGTTTTGTATTTCGCTCATATACAAATGTAATCAGTGAACAATAATCGAGGCGAAAGAAAAAACAAGATCTTTGAAGTTATGGATTTGAACCCAGTAATACTGCATGGGAGGCAGCAGTCTTAACCATTGAGCTATCCTGGGTCCCATTAAGAATTGATTTTTGCTCATATACAAATATAATCAGTGAACTATGATCGAGGCGAAACAAAAAAGATGATCTTCCAAGTTATGGCTTTGAAAGCAGTAGTACTGTGTGTGAGGCAGCAGTCTAAACCATTGAGCTATCCCGTATCACGTTAGGGTTGGTTTTTTACTCGTATACAAATGTAATCAGTGAACTATGATCGAGGTGAAACAAAAAACAAGATCTTCCAAGTTATGGATTTGAACTCAGTGGTGCTGTGTGTGAGGCAGCAGTCTTAAACATTGAGCTATCCTGGGTTGCCGTTAAGGTTTGTTTTTCGCTCATATACAAATGTAATCAGTGAACTATGATCGAGGTGAAAGAAAAAACAAGATGTTCTAAGTTATGGATTTGAACTCAGTAGTGCTTTGTGGGAGGCAGCAGTCTTAACCATTGAGCTATCCTGGGTCCCGTTAAGGTTTGGTTTTTGCTCATATACAAATGTAATCAGTGAACTATGATCGAGGCGAAACAAAAAACACGATCTTCCAAGTTATGGATTTGAACCGAGTAGTACTGCGTGAGAGGCAGAAGTCTTAACCACTGAGATAGCCCGGGTCCCGTTAAGGATTGGTTTTCACTCATATACAAATGTAATCAGTGAACAATAATCGAGGCGAAAGAAAAAACAAGATCTTTCAAGTTATGGATTTGAACCCAGTAATACTGCATGGGAGGCAGCAGTCTTAACCATTGAGCTATCCTGGGTCTCTTTAAGATTTGATTTTTGCTCATATACAAATATAATCAGTGAACTATGATCGAGGCGAAACAAAAAAGATGATCTTCCAAGTTATGGATTTGAAACCAGTAGTACTGTGTGTGAGGCAGTAGTCTTAACCATTGAGCTATCCCGAATCCCGTTAGGGTTTTTTTTTCCGCTCATATACAAATGTAATCAGTGAACTATGATCGAGGTGAAACAAAAAAATAGATCTTTCGAGTTATGGATTTGAACTCAGTAGTGCGCAGTGTGAGGCAGCAGTCTTAAACATTGAGCTATCCTGGGTCCCGTTATGGTTAGTTTTTCGCTCATATACAAATGTAATCAGTGAAAAATAATCGAGGCGAAAGAAAAAAAAAGATCTTTCAAGTTATGGATTTGAAAACAGTAGTACTGTGTGTGCGGCAGCAGTCTTAAACATTGAGCTATCCTGGGTCCCGTTGAGGTTTGTTTTTCGCTCATTTACAAATGTAATCAGTGAACTTCGATCGAGGCGAAAGAAAAAACAAGATATTCTAAGTTATGGATTTGAAAGAAAAAACAAGATCTTTCAAGTTATGGATTTGAACCCAGTAATACTGCATGGGAGGCAGCAGTCTTAACCATTGAGCTATCCTGGGTCTCTTTAAGATTTGATTTTTGCTCATATACAAATATAATCAGTGAACTATGATCGAGGCAAAACAAAAAAGATGATCTTCCAAGTTATGGATTTGAAACCAGTAGTACTGTGTGTGAGGCAGCAGTCTTAACCATTGAGCTAGCCCGAATCTCATTAGGGTTGGTTTTTTGCTCGTATACAAATGTAATCAGTGAACTATGATCGAGGTGAAAGAAAAAACAAGATGTTCTAAGTTATGGATTTGAACTCAGTAGTGCTTTGTGGTAGGCAGCAGTCTTAACCATTGAGCTATCCTGGGTACTGTTAAGTCTTGGTTTTCGCTCATTTACAAATGTAATGAGTGAACTACGATCGAGGCGAAAGAAAAAACAAGATCTTCCAAGTTATTGATTTGAACTCAGTAGTGCTTTGTGGGAGGCAGCAGTCTTAACCATTGAGCTATCCTGGGTCCCGTTAAAGTTTGTTTTTCGCTCATATACAAATGTAATCAGTGAACTATGATCGAGGCGAAAGAAAAAACAAGATCTTTCAAGTTATGGATTTGAAACCAGTAGTACTGTGTGTGAGGCAGCAGTCTTAACCATTGAGCTATCCCGAATCCCGTTATGGTTGGTTTTTTGCTCGTATACAAATGTAATCAGTGAACTATGATCGAGGTGAAACAAAAAACAAGATCTTCCGAGTTATGGATTTGAACTCAGTAGTGCTGTGTGTGAGGCAGCAGTCTTAATTATTGAGCTATCCTGGGTCCCGTTAAGGTTTGTTTTTCGCTCATAAACAAATGTAATCAGTGAACTAAGATCGAGGCGAAAGAAAAAACAAGATGTTCTAAGTTATGGATTTGAACTCAGTAGTGCTAAGTGTGAGGCAGCAGATTAGATTTTTGCTCATATACAAATATAATCAGTGAACTATGATCGAGGCGAAACAAAAAAGATGATCTTCCAAGTTATGGATTTGAAACCAGTAGTACTGTGTGTGAGGTAGGAGTCTTAACCATTGAGCTATCCCGAATCCCGTTAGGGTTGGTTTTTTGCTCATATACAAATGTAATCAGTGAACTATGATCGAGGTGAAACAAAAACAAGATCTTCCGAGTTATGGATTTGAACTCAGTAGTGCACTGTGTGAGGCAGCAGTCTTAAACATTGAGCTATCCTCGGTCCCGTTATGGTTTGTTTTTCGCTCATATACAAATGTAATCAGTGAACTACAATCGAGGCGAAAGAAAAAACAAGATGTTCTAAGTTATGGATTTGAACTCAGTAGTGCTGTGTGTGAGGCAGCAGTCTTAAACATTGAGCTATCCTGGGTCCCGTTAAGGTTTGTTTTTCACTCATGTACAAATGTAATCAGTGAACTACCATTGAGGCGAAAGAAAAAACAAGATGTTCGAAGTTATGGATTTGAACTCAGTAGTGCTGTGTGTGGGGCAGCAGTCTTAAACATTGAACTATCCTGGGTCCCGTTAAGGTTTGTTTTTTGCTCATATACAAATGTAATCAGTGAACTTTGATCGAGGTGAAAGAAAAAACAAGATCTTCTGAGTTATGGATTTGAACTCAGTAGTGCTTTGTGGGAGGCAGAAGTCTTAACCATTGAGCTATCCTGGGTCCCGTTAAGGTTTGGTTTTTGCTCATATACAAATGTAATCAGTGAACTATGATCGAGGCGAAACAAAAAAACACAATCTTCCAAGTTATGGATTTGAACCAAGTAGTACTGCGTGAGAGGCATAAGTCTTAACCACTGAGATAGCCCGGGTCCCGTTAAGGATTGGTTTTCGCTCATATACAAATATAATCAGTGAACTATGATTGAGGTGAAACAAAAAACAAGATCTTCCGAGTTATGGATGTGAACTCAGTAGGGTTGTGTGTGAGGCAGCAGTCTTAAACATTGAGCTATCCTGGGTCCCGTTAAGGTTTGTTTTTTGCTCATTTACAAATGTAATCAGTGAACTACGATCGAGGCTAAAGAAAAAACAAGATAATCTAAGTTATGGATTTGAACTCAGTAGTGCTTTGTGGGAGGCAACAGTCTTAACCATTGAGCTATCCTGGATCTCTTTAAGATTTGATTTTTGCTCATATACAAATGTAATCAGTGAACTATGATCGAGGTGAAACAAAAAACAAGATCTTCTTAGTTATGGATTTGAACTCAGTAGTGCTGTGTGTGAGGCAGCAGTCTTAAACATTGAGCTATCCTGGGTCCCGTTAAGGTTTGTTTTTCGCTCATATACAAATGTAATCAGTGAACTACGATCGAGGCGAAAGAAAAAACAAGATGTTCTAAGTTATGGATTTGAACTCAGTAGTGCTGTGTGTGAGGCAGCAGTCTTAAACATTGAGCTATCCTGGGTCCCGTTAAGGTTTGTTTTTCGCTCATATACAAATGTAATCAGTGAACTATGATCGAGGCGCAAGAAAAAACAAGATCTTTCAAGTTATGGATTTGAACCCAGTAATACTGCATGGGATTACATTAGTGTATGAGAAAAAAATCTTCCCTTCACAAGACCGGGGATAGACCAGGGGTTAAGACTGCTGACTCGGAATGAAAAGTCCTGAGTTCGTAACCCACCCTGGTTGATGGTATTTTGTTCTATATCCTCATACTTTACTGAGTCAGGAGTCCTCGATTACATTTGTGTATGAGAAAAAAATCTGCCTTCACAAGACCGAGGATAGACCAGGGGTTAAGACTGCTGACTCGGAATGAAAAGTACTGAGTTTGAACCCCACCCTGGTTGATGGTATTTTGTTCTATATCCTCATACTTTACTGAGTCAGGAGTCCTCGATTACATTTGTGTATGAGAAAAAAATCTGTCTTCACAAGACCGAGGATAGACCAGGGGTTAAGACTGCTGACTCGGAAGAAAAAGTACTGGGTTCAAACCCTGCTCTGGTTGATGGTATTTTGTTCTACCTCATCATACTTTACTGAGCTAGGAGTCCTCGATAACATTTGTGTATGAGAAAAAATATTCTCTCTGCAAGAGCCAGGATAGTCCAGTGGTTAGGACTGCTGACTCAAGTTGAAGGGTGCTGGGTTCGAATCCTGGTTGGGTTGACATGTAAATTACAAAGTGACATATATTGTGACTTTGTAATGTTAAAATAAATATTTAATAAACTTTTTTTTTTTTATCCAATTACAATTAACCTATTTTAATTGTACCCAGGAGAGGTCATTGGTCGACGCTCTTTATTATTAACTTTATACTTCTATTCCCACCCACCTCAGGAGTTACACTCACTCGCACACACTCATTCATTCTCACACACACACACACACACTCATTCATTCTCACACACAGGTAACCCCTGAGGTGTCATCATTGACTATTTGACAATTTATTTTTGATTATTATTATCTTTACTTTTTTTACTTACTTACTTAATTTTTCAACTATATGTTAGTCAAACAACTATCACATAACATTACTCTGTGTGGGGGAGAAGAAACACCCCACAATGTATGTCGTCTTGACGCCATACAGCCAAATTACTGATTCCATGTCTGGGGTTTGAACTCAGTACCCCTGTTTGGGAGGTAGCAGTCTTAACCATTGAGCTATCCTGGGTCCCGTTTAGGTTTGGTTTTCGCTCATATACAAATGTAATCAATGAACTATGATCGAGGCGAAACAAAAAACAATATCTTCCAGGTTATGGATTTGAACCCACTAGTACTGCTTGAGAGGCAGAAGTCTTAACCACCGAGCTAGCCTCGGTCCGCTTAAGGGTTGGTTTTTTGTTCATATACAAATGCAATCAGTGAACTATGATCGAGGGGAAAGAAAAAACAAGATCTTCCAAGTTATGGATTTGAATTCAGTAGTGCTTTGTGGGAGGCAGCAGTCTTAACCATTGAGCTATCCTGGGTCCCGTTAAGAATTGATTTTTGCTCATATACAAATATAATCAGTGAACTATGATCGAGGCGAAACAAAAAAGATGATCTTCCAAGTTATGGCTTTGAAAGCAGTAGTACTGTGTGTGAGGCAGCAGTCTAAACCATTGAGCTATCCCGTATCACGTTAGGGTTGGTTTTTTACTCGTATACAAATGTAATCAGTGAACTATGATCGAGGTGAAACAAAAAACAAGATCTTCCAAGTTATGGATTTGAACTCAGTAGTGCTGTGTGTGAGGCAGCAGTCTTAAACATTGAGCTATCCTGGGTTGCCGTTAAGGTTTGTTTTTCGCTCATATACAAATGTAATCAGTGAACTATGATCGAGGTGAAAGAAAAAACAAGATGTTCTAAGTTATGGATTTGAACTCAGTAGTGCTTTGTGGGAGGCAGCAGTCTTAACCATTGAGCTATCCTGGGTCCCGTTAAGGTTTGGTTTTTGCTCATATACAAATGTAATCAGTGAACTATGATCGAGGCGAAACAAAAAACACGATCTTCCAAGTTATGGATTTGAACCGAGTAGTACTGCGTGAGAGGCAGAAGTCTTAACCACTGAGATAGCCCGGGTCCCGTTAAGGATTGGTTTTCGCTCATATACAAATGTAATCAGTGAACAATAATCGAGGCGAAAGAAAAAACAAGATCTTTCAAGTTATGGATTTGAACCCAGTAATACTGCATGGGAGGCAGCAGTCTTAACCATTGAGCTATCCTGGGTCTCTTTAAGATTTGATTTTTGCTCATATACAAATATAATCAGTGAACTATGATCGAGGCGAAACAAAAAAGATGATCTTCCAAGTTATGGATTTGAAACCAGTAGTACTGTGTGTGAGGCAGCAGTCTTAACCATTGAGCTATCTCGAATCCTGTTAGGGTTTTTTTTCCGCTCATATACAAATGTAATCAGTGAACTATGATCGAGGTGAAACAAAAAAATAGATCTTTCGAGTTATGGATTTGAACTCAGTAGTGCGCTGTGTGAGGCAGCAGTCTTAAACATTGAGCTATCCTGGGTCCCGTTATGGTTTGTTTTTCGCTCATATACAAATGTAATCAGTGAACTACAATCGAGGCGAAAGAAAAAACAAGATGTTCTAAGTTATGGATTTGAACTCAGTAGTGCTGTGTGTGAGGCAGCAGTCTTAAACATTGAGCTATCCTGGGTCCCGTTAAGGTTTGTTTTTCGCTCATATACAAATGTAATCAGTGAACTATGATCGAGGTGAAAGAAAAAACAAGATGTTCTAAGTTATGGATTTGAACTCAGTAGTGCCTTGTGGGAGGCAGCAGTCTTAACCATTGAGCTATCCTGGGTCCCGTTAAGGTTTGGTTTTTGCTCATATACAAATGTAATCAGTGAACTATGATCGAGGCGAAACAAAAAACACGATCTTCCAAGTTATGGATTTGAACAGAGTAGTACTGCGTGAGAGGCAAAAGTCTTAACCACTGAGATAGGCCGGGTCCCATTAAGGATTGGTTTTCGCTCATATACAAATGTAATCAGTGAAAAATAATCGAGGCGAAAGAAAAAAAAAGATCTTTCAAGTTATGGATTTGAAAACAGTAGTACTGTGTGTGAGGCAGCAGTCTTAAACATTGAGCTATCCTGGGTCCCGTTGAGGTTTGTTTTTCGCTCATTTACAAATGTAATCAGTGAACTACGATCGAGGCGAAAGAAAAAACAAGATATTCTAAGTTATGGATTTGAAAGAAAAAACAAGATCTTTCAAGTTATGGATTTGAACCCAGTAATACTGCATGGGAGGCAGCAGTCTTAACCATTGAGCTATCCTGGGTCTCTTTAAGATTTGATTTTTGCTCATATACAAATATAATCAGTGAACTATGATCGAGGCAAAACAAAAAAGATGATCTTCCAAGTTATGGATTTGAAACCAGGAGTACTGTGTGTGAGGCAGCAGTCTTAACCATTGAGCTAGCCCGAATCTCGTTAGGGTTGGTTTTTTGCTCGTATACAAATGTAATCAGTGAACTATGATCGAGGTGAAAGAAAAAACAAGATGTTCTAAGTTATGGATTTGAACTCAGTAGTGCTTTGTGGGAGGCAGCAGTCTTAACCATTGAGCTATCCTGGGTACTGTTAAGTCTTGGTTTTCGCTCATTTACAAATGTAATGAGTGAACTACGATCGAGGCGAAAGAAAAAACAAGATCTTCCAAGTTATTGATTTGAACTCAGTAGTGCTTTGTGGGAGGCAGCAGTCTTAACCATTTAGCTATCCTGGGTCCCGTTTAGGTTTGGTTTTTGCTCATATACAAATGTAATCAATGAACTATGATCGAGGCGAAACAAAAAACAATATCTTCCAAGTTATGGATTTGAACCCACTAGTACTGCGTGAGAGGCAGAAGTCTTAACCACCGAGCTAGCCTCGGTCCGCTTAAGGGTTGGTTTTTTGCTCATATACAAATGCAATCAGTGAACTATGATCGAGGGGAAAGAAAAAACAAGATCTTCCAAGTTATGGATTTGAACTCATTCACGCTGTGTGGGAGGAAGCAGTCTTAACCATTGAGCTATCCCGAATCCCATTAAATTTGGTTTTTTGCTCATATACAAATGTAATCAGTGAACAATAATCGAGGCGAAAGAAAAAACAAGATCTTTCAAGTTATGGATTTGAACCCAGTAATACTGCATGGGAGGTAGCAGTCTTAACCATTGAGCTATCCCGAATCCCATTAAGATTGTTTTTTCACTCATATACAAATGTAATCAGTGAACTACGATCGAGGCGACAGAAAAAACAAGACGTTTTAATTTATGGATTTGAACTCAGTAGTGCTTTGTGGGAGGCAGCAGTCTTAACCATTGAGCTATCCTGGGTCCCGTTAAGTTTTGTTTTTTGCTCATATACAAATGTAATCAGTGAACAATAATCGAGGCGAAACAAAAAAGATGATCTTGCAAGTTATGGATTTGAAACCAGTAGTACTTTGTGTGAGGCAGCAGTCTTAAACATTGAGCTATCCTGGGTCCCGTTAAGGTTTGTTTTTCGCTCATATACAAATGTAATCAGTGAACTATGATCGAGGTGAAACAAAAAACAAGATCTTCCGAGTTATGGATTTGAACTCAGTAGTGCTGTGTGTGAGGCAGCAGTCTTAAACATTGAGCTATCCTGGGTCCCGTTAAGGTTTGTTTTTCACTCATATACAAATGTAATCAGTGAACTACGATCGAGGCGAAAGAAAAAACAAGATGTTCGAAGTTATGGATTTGAACTCAGTAGTGCTTTGTGGGAGGCAGCAGTCTTAACCATTGAGCTATCCTGGGTCCCGTTAAGGTTTGTTTTTCGCTCATATACAAATGTAATCAGTGAACTACGATCGAGGCGAAAGAAAAAACAAGATGTTCTAAGTTATGGATTTGAACTCAGTAGTGCTGTGTGTGAGGCAGCAGTCTTAACCATTGAGCTATCCTGGGTCCCGTTAAGGTTTGTTTTTCGCTCATATACAAATGTAATCAGTGAACTATGATCGAGGCGCAAGAAAAAACAAGATCTTTCAAGTTATGGATTTGAACCCAGTAATACTGCATGGGATTACATTAGTGTATGAGAAAAAAATCTTCCCTTCACAAGACCGGGGATAGACCAGGGGTTAAGACTGCTGACTCGGAATGAAAAGTACTGAGTTCGTAACCCACCCTGGTTGATGGTATTTTGTTCTATATCCTCATACTTTACTGAGTCAGGAGTCCTCGATTACATTTGTGTATGAGAAAAAAATCTGCCTTCACAAGACCGAGGATAGACCAGGGGTTAAGACTACTGACTCGGAATGAAAAGTACTGAGTTCGTAACCCACCCTGGTTGATGGTATTTTGTTCTATATCCTCATACTTTACTGAGTCAGGAGTCCTCGATTACATTTGTGTATGAGAAAAAAATCCGTCTTCTCAAGACCGAGGATAGACCAGGGGTTAAGACTGCTGACTCGGAAGAAAAAGTACTGGGTTCAAACCCTGCTCTGGTTGATGGTATTTTGTTCTACCTCATCATACTTTACTGAGCTAGGAGTCCTCGATAACATTTGTGTATGAGAAAAAATATTCTCTCTGCAAGAGCCAGGATAGTCCAGTGGTTAGGACTGCTGACTCAGGTTGAAGGGTGCTGGGTTCGAATCCTGGTTGGGTTGACATGTAATTTACAAAGTGACATATATTGTGACTTTGTAATGTTAAAATAAATATTTAATAAACTTTTTTTTTTTTATCCAATTACAATTAACCTATTTTATTTTAATTGTACCCAGGAGAGGTCATTGGTCGACGCTCTTTATTATTAACTTTATACTTCTATTCCCACCCACCTCAGGAGTTACACTCACTCGCACACACTCATTCATTCTCACACACACACACTCATTCATTCTCACACACAGGTAACCCCTGAGGTGTCATCATTGACTATTTGACAATTTATTTTTGATTATTATTATCTTTACTTTTTTTACTTACTTACTTAATTTTTCAACTATATGTTAGTCAAACAACTATCACATAACATTACTCTGTGTGGGGGAGAAGAAACACCCCACAATGTATGTCGTCTTGACGCCATACAGCCAAATTACTGATTCCATGTCTGGGGCTTGAACTCAGTACCCCTGTTTGGGAGGTAGCAGTCTTAACCATTGAGCTATCCTGGGTCCCGTTTAGGTTTGGTTTTCGCTCATATACAAATGTAATCAGTGAACTATGATCGAGGCGAAAGAAAAAACAAGATCTTCCAAGTTATGGATTTGAACTCAGTAGTGCTTTGTGGGAGGCAGCAGTCTTAACCATTGAGCTATTCTGGGTCCCGTTAAATTTTGTTTTTTGCTCATAAACAAATGTAATCAGTGAACTATGATCGAGGCGAAAGAAAAAACAAGATCTTTCAAGTTATGGATTTGAAACCAGTAGTGCTGTGTGTGAGGTAGCAGTCTTACACATTGAGCTATCCTGGGTCCCGTTAAGGTTTGTTTTCGCTCATATACAAATGTAATCAGTGAACTATGATCGAGGTGAAAGAAAAAACAAGATGTTCTAAGTTATGGATTTGAACCGAGTAGTACTGCGTGAGAGGCAGAAGTCTTAACCACTGAGATAGCCCGGGTCCCGGTAAGGATTGGTTTTCGCTCATATACAAATGTAATCAGTGAACTATGATCGAGGTGAAACAAAAAACAAGATCTTCCGAGTTATGGATTTGAACTCAGTAGTGCTGTGTGTGAGGCAGCAGTCTTAAGCATTGAGCTATCCTGGGTCCCGTCAAGGTTTGGTTTTTCGCTCATATACAAATGTAATCAGTGAACTATGATCGAGGCGAAAGAAAAAACAAGATGTTCTAAGTTATGGATTTGAACTCAGTAGTGCTTTGTGGGAGGCAGCAGTCTTAAACATTGAGCTATCCTGGGGCCCGTTAAGGTTTGTTTTTCGCTCATATACAAATGTAATCAGTGAACTATGATCGAGGCGAAAGAAAAAACAAGATCTTTCAAGTTATGGATTTGAACCCAGTAATACTGCATGGGAGGCAGCAGTCTTAACCATTGAGCTATCCTGGGTCTCTTTAAGATTTGATTTTTGCTCAAATACAAATATAATCAGTGAACTATGATCGAGGCGAAACAAAAAAGATGATCTTCCAAATTATGGATTTGAAGCCAGTAGTACTGTGTGTGAGGCAGAAGTCTTAACCATTGAGCTAGCCCGAATCCCGTTAGGGTTTTTTTTTTTGCTCGTATACAAATGTAATCAGTGAACTATGATCGAGTTGAAACAAAAAACAAGATCTTCGGAGTTATGGATTTGAACTCAGTAGTGCTGTGTGTGAGGCAGCAGTCTTAACCATTGAGCTATCCTGGGAGCCGTTAACTTTTGTTTTTTGCTCATATACAAATGTAATCAGTGAACAATAATCGAGGCGAAAGAAAATACAAGATCTTTCAAGTGATGGATTTGAAACCAGTAGTACTGTGTGTGTGAGGCAGCAGTCTTCACCATTGAGCTATCCCGAATCCCGTTAGGGTGGGTTTTTTGCTCATATACAAATGTAATCAGTGAACAATAATCGAGGCGAAACAAAAAAGATGATCTTCCAAGTTATGGATTTGAAACCAGTAGTACTGTGTGTGAGGCAGCAGTCTTAAACATTGAGCTATCCTGGGTCCCGTTAAGGTTTGCTTTTCGCTCATTTACAAATGTAATCAGTGAACTACGATTGAGGTGAAACAAAAAACAAGATCTTCTGAGTTATGGATTTGAACTCAGTAGTGCTTTGTGGGAGGCAGCAGTCTTAATCATTGAGCTATCCTGGGTCTCTTTAAGATTTGATTTTTGCTCATATACAAATATAATCAGTGAACTATGATCGAGGTGAAACAAAAAACAAGATCTTCCGAGTTATGGATTTGAACTCAGTAGTGCTGTGTGTGAGGCAGCAGTCTTAAACATTGAGCTATCCTGGTTCCCGTTAAGGTTTGTTTTTAGCTCATATACAAATGTAATCAGTGAACTATGATCGAGGTGAAAGAAAAAACAAGATGTTCTAAGTTATGGATTTGAACTCAGTAGTGCTTTGTGGGAGGCAGCAGTCTTAACCATTGAGCTTTCCTGGGTCCCGTTTAGATTTGGTTTTTCCTCATATACAAATGTAATCAGTGAACTATGATCGAGGCGAAACAAAAAAGACGATCTTCCAAGTTATGGATTTGAACCGAGTAGTACTGCGTGAGAGGAAGCAGTCTTAACCATTGAGCTATCCTGGGTCTCTTTAAGATTTGATTTTTGCTCATGAACAAATATAATCAGTGAACTATGATCCAGGTGAAACAAAAAAGATGATCTTCCAAGTTATGGATTTGAAACCAGTAGTACTGTGTGTGAGGCAGCAGTCTTAAACATTGAGCTATCCTGGGTACCATTAAGGTTTGTTTTTCGCTCATTTACAAATGTAATCAGTGAACTACGATCGAGGCAAAAGAAAAAACAAGATCTTTCAAGTTATGGATTTGAAGCCAGTAGTACTGTGTGTGAGGCAGCAGTCTTAACCATTGAGCTAGCCCGAATCCCATTAGGGTTGGTTTTTTGCTCGTATACAAATGTAATCAGTGAACTATAATCGAGTTGAAACAAAAAACAAGATCTTCCGAGTTATGGATTTGAACTCAGTAGTGCTGTGTGTGAGGTAGCAGTCTTAAACATTGAGCTATCCTGGGTCCCGTTAAGGTTTGTTTTTCGCTCATATACAAATGTAATCAGTGAACTATGATCGAGGTGAAACAAAAAACAAGATCTTCCGAGTTATGGATTTGAACTCAGTAGTGCTTTGTGGGAGGCAGCAGTCTTAATCATTGAGATATCCTGGGTCTCTTTAAGATTTGATTTTTGCTCATATACAAATATAATCAGTGAACTATGATCGAGGTGAAACAAAAAACAAGACCTTCCGAGTTATGGATTTGAACTCAGTAGTGCTGTGTGTGAGGCAGCAGTCTTAAACATTGAGCTATCCTGGTTCCCGTTAAGGTTTGTTTTTTGCTCATATACAAATGTAATCAGTGAACTATGATCGAGGTGAAAGAAAAAACAAGATGTTCTAAGTTATGGATTTGAACTCAGTAGTGCTTTGTGGGAGGCAGCAGTCTTAACCATTGAGCTTTCCTGGGTCCCGTTTAGATTTGGTTTTTCCTCATATACAAATGTAATCAGTGAACTATGATCGAGGCGAAACAAAAAAGACGATCTTCCAAGTTATGGATTTGAACCGAGTAGTACTGCGTGAGAGGAAGCAGTCTTAACCATTGAGCTATCCTGGGTCTCTTTAAGATTTGATTTTTGGTCATATACAAATATAATCAGTGAACTATGATCCAGGCGAAACAAAAAAGATGATCTTCCAAGTTATGGATTTGAAACCAGTAGTACTGTGTGTGAGGCAGCAGTCTTAAACATTGAGCTATCCTGGGAACCGTTAAGGTTTGTTTTTCGCTCATATACAAATGTAATCAGTGAACTAAGATCGAGGCGAAAGAAAAAACAAGATGTTCTAAGTTATGGATTTGAACTCAGTAGTGCTTTGTGGGAGGCAGCAGTCTTAACCATTGAGCTATCCTGGGTCCCGTTAAGTTTTGTATTTTGCTCATATACAAATGTAATCAGTGAACAATAATTGAGGCGAAGGAAAAAACAAGATCTTTCAAGTTATGGATTTGAACCCAGTAATACTGCATGGGAGGCAGCAGTCTTAACCATTGAGCTATCCTGGGTCTCTTTAAAGTTTGGTTTTTGCTCATATACAAATATAATCAGTGAACTATGATCGAGGCGAAACAAAAAAGATGATCTTCCAAGTTATTGATTTGAAACCAGTAGTACTGTGTGTGAGGTAGCAGTCTTAACTATTGAGCTAGCCCGAATCCCGTAAGGGTTGGTTTTTTGCTCGTATACAAATGTAATCAGTGAACTATGATCGAGGTGAAACAAAAAACAAGATTTTCCGAGTTATGGATTTGAACTCAGTAGTGCTGTGTGTGAGGCAGCAGTCTTAAACATTGAGCTATCCTGGGTCCCGTTAAGGTTTGTTTTTCGCTCATTTACAAATGTAATCAGTGAACTACGATCGAGGCGAAAGAAAAAACAAGATCTTCCAAGTTATGGATTTCAACTCAGTAGTGCTTTGTGGGAGGCAGCAGTCTTAACCATTGAGCTATCCTGGGTCCCGTTAACTTTTGTTTTTTGCTCATATACAAATGTAATCAGTGAACTACGATCGAGGCGAAAGAAAAAACAAGATGTTCTAAGTTATGGTTTTGAACTCAGTAGTGCTGTGTGTGAGGTAGCATGTCTTAAACATTGAGCTATCCTGGGTCCCATTAAGGTTTGTTTTTCGCTCATTTACAAATGTAATCAGTGAACTACGATCGAGGCGAAAGAAAAAACAAGATGTTCTAAGTTATGGTTTTGAACTCAGTAGTGCTGTTTGTGAGGCAGCAGTCTTAAACATTGAGCTATCCTGGGTCCCGTTAACTTTTGTTTTTTGCTCATATACAAATGTAATCAGTGAACTACGATCGAGGCGAAAGAAAAAACAAGATGTTCTAAGTTATGGTTTTGAACTCAGTAGTGCTGTGTGTGAGGCAGCAGTCTTAAACATTGAGCTATCCTGGGTCCCATTAAGATTTGATTTTTGCTCATATACAAATATAATCAGTGAACTATGATCGAGGCGAAAGAAAAAACAAGATCTTCCAAATTATGGATTTGAACTCAGTAGTGCTTTGTGGGAGACAGCAGTCTTAACCATTGAGCTATCCTGGGTCCCGTTAACTTTTGTTTTTTGCTCATATACAAATGTAATCAGTGAACAATAATCGAGGCGAAACAAAAAAGATTATCTTCCAAGTTATGGATTTGAAACCAGTAGTACTGTGTGTGAGGCAGCAGTCTTAAACAATGAGCTATCCTGGGTCCCGTTAAGGTTTGTTTTTCGCTCATATACAAATGTAATCAGTGAACTACGATCGAGGCGAAAGAAAAAATAAGATGTTCCAAGTTATGGATTTGAACTCAGTAGTGCTTTGTGTGAGGCAGCAGTCTTAACCATTGAGCTATCCTGGGTCCCGTTAAGTTTTGTATTTTGCTCATATACAAATGTAATCAGTGAACAATAATCGAGGCGAAGGAAAAAACAAGATCTTTCAAGTTATGGATTTGAACCCAGTAATACTGCATGGGAGGCAGCAGTATTAACCATTGAGCTATCCTGGGTCTCTTTAAGATTTGATTTTTGCTCATATACAAATATAATCAGTGAACTATGATCGAGGTGAAACAAAAAAAAAAGAATTCCGAGTTATGGATTTGAACTCAGTAGTGCTGTGTGTGAGGCAGCAGTCTTAAACATTGAGCTATCCTGGGTCCCGTTAGGGTTTGTTTTTCGCTCATTTACAAATGTAATCAGTGAACTACGATCGAGGCGAAAGAAAAAACAAGATCTTCCAAGTTATGGATTTGAACTCAGTAGTGCTTTGTGGGAGGCAGCAGTCTTAACCATTGCACTATCCTGGGTCCCGTTAACTTTTGTTTTTTGCTCATATACAATTGTAATCAGTGAACAATAATCGAGGCGAAAGAAAAAACAAGATCTTCCAAGTTATGGATTTGAACTCAGTAGCGCTTTGTGGGAGGCAGCAGTCTTAACCATTGAGCTATCCTGGGTCCCGTTAACTTTTGTTTTTTGCTCATATACAATTGTAATCAGTGAACAATAATCGAGGCCAAATAAAAAACAAAATCTTTCAAGTTATGGATTTGAAACCAGTAGTACTGTGTGTGAGGCAGCAGTCTTAACCATTGAGCTATCTTGGGTCCCGTTAAGATTTGGTTTTTGCTCATATACAAATGTAATCAGTGAACTATGATCGAGGTGAAACAAAAAACAAGATCTTCCGAGTTATGGATTTGAACTCAGTAGTGCTGTGTGTGAGGCAGCAGTCTTAAACATTGAGCTATCCTGGGTCCCTTTAAGGTTTGTTTTTCGCTCATTTACAAATGTAATCAGTGAACTACGATTGAGGTGAAACAAAAAACAAGATCTTCCGAGTTATGGATTTGAACTCAGTAGTGCTTTGTGGGAGGCAGCAGTCTTAATCATTGAGCTATCCTGGGTCTCTTTAAGATTTGATTTTTGCTCATATACAAATATAATCAGTGAACTATGATCGAGGTGAAACAAAAAACAAGATCTTCCGAGTTATGGATTTGAACTCAGTAGTACTGTGTGTGAGGCAGCAGTCTTAACCATTGAGCTATCCCGAAACCCGTTAGGGTTGGTTTTTTGCTCGTATACAAATGTAATCAGTGAACTATGATCGAGGTGAAACAAAAAACAAGATGTTCTAAGTTATGGATTTGAACTCAGTAGTGCTGTGTGTGAGGCAGCAGTCTTAAACATTGAGCTTTCCTGGGTCCCGTTAAGGTTTGTTTATTGCTCATATACAAATGTAATCAGTGAACTACGATGGAGGCGAAAGAAAAAACAAGATGTTCTAAGTTATGGATTTGAACTCAGTAGGGCTTTGTGGGAGGCAGCAGTCTTAACCATTGAGCTATCCTGGGTACTGTTAAGACTTGGTTTTCGCTCATTTACAAATGTAATCAGTGAACAATAATCGAGGCGAAAGAAAAAACAAGATGTTTCAAGTTATGGATTTGAACCCAGTAATACTGCATGGGAGGCAGCAGTCTTTACCATTGAGCTATCCTGGGTCTCTTTAAGATTTGATTTTTGCTCATATACAAATATAATCAGTGAACTATGATCGAGGCGAAACAAAAAAGATGATCTTCCAAGTTATGGATTTGAAACCAGTAGTACTGTGTGTGAGGCAGCAGTCTTAACCATTGAGCTATCCCGAATCCCGTCAGGGTTGGTTTTTTTGCTCATATACAAAATGTAATCAGTGAACTATGATGGAGGTGAAACAAAAAACAAGATCTTCCGAGTTAAGGATTTGAACTCAGTAGTGCTGTGTGTGAGGCAGCAGTCTTAAACATTGAGCTATCCTGGGTCCCGTTAAGGTTTGTTTTTCGCTCATATACAAATGTAATTAGTGAACTACGATCGAGGCGAAAGAAAAAACAAGATGTTCTAAGTTATGGATTTGAACTCAGTAGTGCTTTGAGGGAGGCAGCAGTCTTAACCATTGAGGTATCCTGGGTCCTGTTAAGTTTTGTTTTTTGCTCATATACAAATGTAATCAGTGAACAATAATCGAGGCGAAAGAAAAAACAAGATCTTTCAAGTTATGGATTTGAACCCAGTAATACTGCATGGGAGGCAGCAGTCTTAACCATTGAGGTATCCTGGGTCTCTTTAAGGTTTGATTTTTGCTCATATACAAATATAATCAGTGAACTATGATCGAGGCGAAACAAAAAAGATGATCTTCCAAGTTATGGATTTGAAACCAGTAGTACTGTGTGTGAGGGAGCAGTCTTAAACATTGAGCTATCCTGGGTCCCGTTAAGGTTTGTTTTTCGCTCATATACAAATGTAATCAGTGAACTACAATCGAGGCGAAAGAAAAAACAAGATGTTCTAAGTTATGGATTTGAACTCAGTAGTGCTTTGTGGGAGGCAGCAGTCTTAACCATTGAGCTATCCTGGGTCCCGTTAAGTTTTGTTTTTTGCTCATATACAAATGTAATCAGTGAACAATAATCGAGGCGAAAGAAAAAACAAGATCTTTCAAGTTATGGATTTGAACCCAGTAATACTGCATGGGAGGCAGCAGTCTTAACCATTGAGATATCCTGGGTCTCTTTAAGATTTGATTTTTGCTCATATACAAATATAATCAGTGAACTATGACCGAGACGAAACAAAAAAAATGATCTTCCAAGTTATGGATTTAAAACCAGTAGTACTGTGTGTGAGGCAGCAGTCTTAAACATTGAGCTATCCTGGGGGGTCCCGTTAAGGTTTGTTTTTCGATCCTATACAAATGTAATCAGTGAACAATAATCGAGGCGAAACAAAGAAGATGATCTTCCAAGTTATGGATTTGAAACCAGTAGTACTGTGTGTGAGGCAGCAGACTTAACCATTGAGCTAGCCCGAATCCCGCTTGAATTGGTTTTTTGCTCGTATACAAATGTAATCAGTGCACTATGATCGAGGTGAAACAAAAAACAAGATCTTTCGAGTTATGGATTTGAACCCAATAATACTTAATGGGGGGCAGCAGTCTTAACCATTGAGCTATCCTGGGTCTCTTTAAGATTTGATTTTTGCTCATATACAAATATAATCAGTGAACTATGATCGAGGCGAAACAAAAAAAATGATCTTCCAAGTTATGGATTTGAACTCAGTAGTGCTGTGTGTGAGGCAGCAGTCTTAAACATTGAGCTATCCTGGGTCCCGTTAAGGTTTGTTTTTCGCTCATATACAAATGTAATCAGTGAACTACGATCGAGGTGAAACAAAAAACAAGATCTTCCGAGTTATGGATTTGAACTCAGTAGTGCTGTGTGTGAGGCAACAGTCTTAAACATTGAGCTATCCTGGGTCCCGTTAAGGTTTGCTTTTCGCTCATATACAAATGTAATCAGTGAACTATGATCGAGGTGAAAGAAAAAACAAGATGTTCTAAGTTATGGATTTGAACTCTGTAGTGCTTTGTGGGAGGCAGCAGTCTTAACCATTGAGCTATCCTGGGTCCTGTTAACTTTTGTTTTTTGCTCATATACAAATGTATTCAGTGAACAATAATCGAGGCAAAAGTAAAAACAAGATCTTTCAAGTTATGGATTTGAAACCAGTAGTACTGTGTGTGAGGCAGCAGTCTTAACCATTGAGCTATCCTGGGTCCCGTTAATTTTTGTTTTTTGCTCATATACAAATGTAATCAGTGAACTACGATCGAGGCGAAAGAAGAAACAAGATCTTTCAAGTTATGGATTTGAACCCAGTAATACTGCATGGGAGGCAGCAGTCTTAACCATTGAGCTATCCTGGGTCCCGTTAAGGTTTGTTTTTCGCTCATATACAAATGTAATCAGTGAACTATGATCGAGGTGAAAGAAAAAACAAGATGTTCTAAGTAATGGATTTGAACTCTGTAGTGCTTTGTGGGAGGCAGCAGTCTTAACCATTGAGCTATCCTGGGTCCTGTTAACTTATGTTTTTTGCTCATATACAAATGTATTCAGTGAACAATAATCGAGGCAAAAGTAAAAACAAGATCTTTCAAGTTATGGATTTGAAACCAGTAGTACTGTGTGTGAGGCAGCAGTCTTAACCATTGAGCTATCCTGGGTACCGTTAATTTTTGTTTTTTGCTCATATACAAATGTAATCAGTGAACTACGATCGAGGCGAAAGAAGAAACAAGATCTTTCAAGTTATGGATTTGAACCCAGTAATACTGCATGGGAGGCAGCAGTCTTAACCATTGAGCTATCCTGGGTCTCTTTAAGATCTGATTTTTGCTCATGTACAAATATAATCAGTGAACTATGATCGAGGCGAAACAAAAAAGATGATCTTCCAAGTTATGGATTTGAAACCAGTAGTACTGTGTGTGAGGCAGCAGTCTTAACCATTGAGCTATCCCGAAACCCGTTAGGGTTGGTTTTTTGCTCGTATACAAATGTAATCAGTGAACTATGATCGAGGTGAAACAAAAAACAAGATCTTCCGAGTTATGGATTTGAACTCAGTAGTGCTGTGTGTGAGGCAGCAGTCTTAAACATTGAGCTTTCCTGGGTCCCGTTAAGGTTTGTTTATTGCTCATATACAAATGTAATCAGTGAACTACGATGGAGGCGAAAGAAAAAACAAGATGTTCTAAGTTATGGATTTGAACTCAGTAGGGCTTTGTGGGAGGCAGCAGTCTTAACCATTGAGCTATCCTGGGTACTGTTAAGACTTGGTTTTCGCTCATTTACAAATGTAATCAGTGAACAATAATCGAGGCGAAAGAAAAAACAAGATGTTTCAAGTTATGGATTTGAACTCAGTAATACTGCATGGGAGGCAGCAGTCTTTACCATTGAGCTATCCTGGGTCTCTTTAAGATTTGATTTTTGCTCATATACAAATATAATCAGTGAACTATGATCGAGGCGAAACAAAAAAGATGATCTTCCAAGTTATGGATTTGAAACCAGTAGTACTGTGTGTGAGGGAGCAGTCTTAACCATTGAGCTATCCCGAATCCCGTTAGGGTTGGTTTTTTTGCTCATATACAAAATGTAATCAGTGAACTATGATGGAGGTGAAACAAAAAACAAGATCTTCCGAGTTATGGATTTGAACTCAGTAGTGCTGTGTGTGAGGCAGCAGTCTTAAACATTGAGCTATCCTGGGTCCCGTTAAGGTTTGCTTTTCGCTCATATACAATTGTAATCAGTGAACTACGATCAAGGCTTAAAGAAAAAACAAGATGTTTCAAGTTATGGATTTGAACCCAGTAATACTGCATGGGAGGCAGAAGTCTTAACCACTGAGATAGCCCGTGTCCCGTTAAAGATTGGTTTTCGCTCATATACAAATGTAATCAGTGAACAATAATCGAGGCGAAAGAAAAAACAAGATCTTTCAAGTTATGGATGTGAACTCAGTAGGGTTGTGTGTGAGGCAGCAGTCTTAAACATTGAGCTATCCTGGGTCCCGTTAAGGTTTGTTTTTCGCTCATTTACAAATGTAATCAGTGAACTACGATCGAGGCTAAAGACAAAACAAGATAATCTAAGTTATGGATTTGAACTCAGTAGTGCTTTGTGGGAGGCAGCAGTCTTAACCATTGAGCTATCCTGGATCTCTTTAAGATTTGATTTTTGCTCATATACAAATATAATCAGTGAACTATGATCGAGGTGAAACAAAAAACAAGATCTTCTGAGTTATGGATTTGAACTCAGTAGTGCTGTGTGTGAGGCAGCAGTCTTAAATATTGAGCTATCCTGGGTCCCGTTAAGGTTTGTTTTTCGCTCATATACAAATGTAATCAGTGAACTATGATCGAGGCGCAAGAAAAAACAAGATCTTTCAAGTTATGGATTTGAACCCAGTAATACTGCATGGGATTACATTAGTGTATGAGAAAAAAATCTTCCCTTCACAAGACCGGGGATAGACCAGGGGTTAAGACTGCTGACTCGGAATGAAAAGTACTGAGTTTGTACCCCACCCTGGTTGATGGTATTTTGTTCTATATCCTCATACTTTACTGAGTCAGGAGTCCTCGATTACATTTGTGTATGAGAAAAAAATCTGCCTTCACAAGACCGAGGATAGACCAGGGGTTAAGACTGCTGACTCGGAATGAAAAGTACTGAGTTTGAACCCCACCCTGGTTGATGGTATTTTGTTCTATATCCTCATACTTTACTGAGTCAGGAGTCCTCGATTACATTTGTGTATGAGAAAAAAATCTGTCTTCACAAGACCGAGGATAGACCAGGGGTTAAGACTGCTGACTCGGAAGAAAAAGTACTGGGTTCAAACCCTGCTCTGGTTGATGGTATTTTGTTCTACCTCATCATACTTTACTGAGCTAGGAGTCCTCGATAACATTTGTGTATGAGAAAAAATATTCTCTCTGCAAGAGCCACGATAGTCCAGTGGTTAGGACTGCTGACTCAGGTTGAAGGGTGCTAGGTTCGAATCCTGGTTGGGTTGACATGTAATTTACAAAGTGACATATATTGTGACTTTGTAATGTTAAAATAATTATTTAATCAACTTTTTTTTTTTTATCCAATTACAATTAACCTATTTTATTTTAATTGTACCCAGGAGAGGTCATTGGTCGACGCTCTTTATTATTAACTTTATACTTCTATTCCCACCCACCTCAGGAGTTACACTCACTCACACACACTCATTCATTCTCACACACACACACACTCATTCATTCATTCTCACACACACACACACAGGTAACCCCTGAGGTGTCATCATTGACTATTTGACAATTTATTTTTGATTATTATTATCTTTACTTTTTTTACTTACTTAATTTTTCAACTATATGTTAGTCAAACAACTATCACATAACATTACTCTGTGTGGGGGAGAAGAAACACCCCACAATGTATGTCGTCTTGACGCCATACAGCCAAATTACTGATTCCATGTCTGGGGTTTGAACTCAGTACCCCTGTTTGGGAGGTAGCAGTCTTAACCATTGAGCTATCCTGGGTCCCGTTTAGGTTTGGTTTTCGCTCATATACAAATGTAATCAATGAACTATGATCGAGGCGAAACAAAAAACAATATCTTCCAAGTTATGGATTTGAACCCACTAGTACTGCGTGAGAGGCAGAAGTCTTAACCACCAAGCTAGCCTCGGTCCGCTTAAGGGTTGGTTTTTTGCTCATATACAAATGTAATCAGTGAACTATGATCGAGGGGAAAGAAAAAACAAGATCTTCCAAGTTATGGATTTGAACTCAGTAGTGCTGTGTGTGAGGCAGCAGTCTTAACCATTGAGCTATCCCGAATCCCATTAAGATTGTTTTTTCACTCATATACAAATGTAATCAGTGAACTACGATCGAGGCGAAAGAAAAAACAAGACGTTTTAAGTTATGGATTTGAACTCAGTAGTGCTTTGTGGGAGGCAGCAGTCTTAACCATTGAGCTATCCTGGGTCCCGTTAAGTTTTGTTTTTTGCTCATATACAAATGTAATCAGTGAACAATAATCGAGGCGAAACAAAAAAGATGATCTTCCAAGTAATGGATTTGAAACCAGTAGTACTGTGTGTGAGGCAGGAGTCTTAACCATTGAGATATCCCGGATCCCGTTAGGGTTGGTTTTTTGCTCATATACAAATGTAATCAGTGAACTACGATCGAGGCGAAAGAAAAAACAAGATCTTCCAAGTTATGGATTTGAACTCAGTAGTGCTTTGTGGGAGGCAGCAGTCTTAAACATTGAGCTATCCTGGGTCCCGATAAGTTTTGTTTTTTGCTCATATACAAATGTAATCAGTGAACAATAATCGAGGCGAAACAAAAAAGATGATCTTCCAAGTAATGGATTTGAAACCAGTAGTACTGTGTGTGAGGCAGGAGTCTTAACCATTGAGATATCCCGGATCCCGTTAGGGTTGGTTTTTTGCTCATATACAAATGTAATCAGTGAACTATGATCGAGGTGAAACAAAAAACAAGATCTTCCGAGTTATGGATTTGAACTCAGTAGAGCTGTGTGTGAGGCAGCAGTCTTAAACATTGAGCTATCCTGGGTCCCGTTAAGATTTGTTTTTCGCTCATATACAAATATAATCAGTGAACTACAATCGAGGCGAAAGAAAAAACAAGATGTTCTAAGTTATGGATTTGAACTCAGTAGTGCTGTGTGTGAGGCAGCAGATTTGATTTTTGCTCATATAGAACTATAATCAGTGAATTATGATCGAGGCGAAAGAAAAAACAAGATGTTCAAAGTTATGGATTTGAACTCAGTAGTGCTTTGTGGGAGGTAGCAGCCTTAACCATTGAGCTATCCTGGGTCCCGTTAAGGTTTGGTTTTTGCTCATATACAAATGTAATCAGTGAACTATGATCGAGGCGAAACAAAAAACACGATCTTCCAAGTTATGGATTTGAACCGAGTAGTACTGCGTGAGAGGCAGAAGTCTTAACCACTGAGATAGCCCGGTTCCCGTTAAGGATTGGTTTTCGCTCATATACAAATGTAATCAGTGAACAATAATCGAGGCGAAAGAAAAAACAAGACCTTCCGAGTTATGGATTTGAACTCAGTAGTGCTTTGTGGGAGGTAGCAGTCTCAACCATTGAGCTATCCTGGGTCCCGTTAGCTTCTGTTTTTTGCTCATGTACAAATGTAATCAGTGAACAATAATCGAGGCGGAAAAAAAAACAAGATCTTTCAAGTTACGCATTTGAACTCAGTAGTGCTTTGTGGGAGGCAGCAGTCTTAACCATTGAGCTATCCTGGGTCCCGTTAGGTTTGGTTTTTTGCTCATATACAAATGTAATCAGTGAACCATGATCGAGGTGAAACAAAAAACAAGATCTTCCGAGTTATGGATTTGAACTCAGTAGTGCTGTGTGTGAGGCAGCAGTCTTAAACATTGAGCTATCCTGGGTCCCGTTAAGATTTGTTTTTCGCTCATATACAAATGTAATCAGTGAACTATGATGGAGGCGAAAGAAAAAACAAGATGTTCTAAGTTATGGATTTGAACTCAGTAGTGCTGTGTGTGAGGCAGCAGATTTGATTTTTGCTCATATACAAATATAATCAATGAACTATGATCGAGGCGAAACAAAAAAGATGATCTTCCAAGTTATGGATTTGAAACCAGTAGTACTGTGTGTGAGGTAGGAGTCTTAGCCATTGAGGTATCCCGAATCCCGCTAGGGTTGGTTTTTTGCTCATATACAAATGTAATCAGTGAACCAAGTCCGAGGTGAAACAAAAAACAAGATCTTCCGAGTTATGGATTTGAACTCAGTAGTGCTGTGTGTGAGGCAGCAGTCTTAAACATTGAGCTATCCTGGGTCCCGTTACGGTTTGTTTTTCGCTCATATACAAATGTAATCAGGGAACTATGATCGAGGCGAAACAAAAAACACCATCTTCCAAGTTATGGATTTGAACCGAGTAGTACTGCGTGAGAGGCAGAAGTCTGAACCACTGAGATAGCCCGGGTCCCGTTAAGGATTGGTTTTCGCTCATATACAAATGTAATCAGTGAACAATAATCGAAGCGAAAGAAAAAACAAGATCTTTCAAGTTATGGATTTGAACCCAGTAATACTGCATGGGAGGCAGCAGTCTTAACCATTGAGCTATCCTGGGTCTCTTTAAGATTTGATTTTTGCTCATATACAAATATAATCAGTGAACTATGATCGAGGCGAAACAAAAAAGATGATCTTCCAACTTATGGATTTTAAACCAGTAGTACTGTGTGTGAGGCAGCAGTCTTAACCATTGAGCTATCCTGGGTCCCGTTAAGTTTTGCATTTTGCTCATATACAAATGTAATCAGTGTACAATAATCGAGGCGAAAGAAAAAACAAGATCTTTCAAGTTATGGGTTTGAACCCAGTAATACTGCATGGGAGGCAGCAGGCTTAACCATTGAGCTATCCTGGGTCTCTTTAAGATTAGATTTTTGCTCATATACAAATATGATCAGTGAACTATGATCGAGGCGAAACAAAAAAGATGATCTTCCAAGTTATGGATTTGAAACCAGTAGTACTGTGTGTGAGGCAGCAGTCTTAAACATTGAGCTGTCCCGAAACCCGTTTGGGTTGGTTTTTTGCTCGTATACAAATGTAATCAGTGAACTATGATTGAGGTGAAACAAAAAACAAGATCTTCTGAGTTGTGGATTTGAACTCAGTAGTGCTGTGTGTGAGGCAGCAGTCTTAAACATTGAGCTATCTTGGGTCCCGTTAAGGTTTGTTTTTCGCTCATATACAAATGTAATCAGTGAACTATGATCGAGGTGGAAGAAAAAACAAGATGTTCTAAGTTATGGATTTGAACTCTGTAGTGCTTTGTGGGAGGCAGCAGTCTTAACCATTGAGCTATCCTGGGTCCTGTTAACTTTTGTTTTTTTGCTCATATACAAATGTATTCAGTGAACAATAATCGAGGCATAAGTAAAAACAAGATCTTTCAAGTTATGGATTTGAAACCAGTAGTACTGTGTGTGAGGCAGCAGTCTTAACCATTGAGCTATCCCGAATCCCGTTAGAGTTAGTTTTTTTGCTCATATACAAAATGTAATCAGTGAACTATGATGGAGGTGAAACAAAAAACAAGATCTTCCGAGTTATGGATTTGAACTCAGTAGTGCTGTGTGTGAGGCAGCAGTCTTAGCCATTGAGCTATCCTGGGTCCCGTTAAGTTTTGTATTTTGCTCATATACAAATGTAATCAGTGTACAATAATCGAGGCGAAGGAAAAAACAACATCTTTCAAGTTATGGATTTGAACCCAGTAATACTGCATGGGAGGCAGCAGGCTTAACCATTGAGCTATCCTGGGTCTCTTTAAGATTTGATTTTTGCTCATATACAAATATGATCATTGAACTATGATCGAGGCGAAACAAAAAAGATGATCTTCCAAGTTATGGATTTTAAACCAGTAGTACTGTGTGTGAGGCAGCAGTCTTAACCATTGAGCTGTCCCGAAACCCGTTAGGGTTGGTTTTTTGCTCGTATACAAATGTAATCAGTGAACTATGATCGAGGTGAAACAAAAAACAAGGTCTTCTGAGTTGTGGATTTGAACTCAGTAGTGCTGTGAGTGAGGCAGCAGTCTTAAACATTGAGCTATCCTGGGTCCCGTTAAGGTTTGTTTTTCGCTCATATACAAATGTAATCAGTGAACTATGATCGAGGTGAAAGAAAAAACAAGATGTTCTAAGTTATGGATTTGAACTCTGTAGTGCTTTGTGGGAGGCAGCAGTCTTAACCATTGAGCTATCCTGGGTCCTGTTAACTTTTGTTTTTTGCTCATATACAAATGTATTCAGTGAACAATAATCGAGGCAAAAGTAAAAACAAGATCTTTCAAGTTATGGATTTGAAACCAGTAGTACTGTGTGTGAGGCAGCAGTCTTAACCATTGAGCTATCCTGGGTCCCGTTAATTTTTGTTTTTTGCTCATATACAAATGTAATCAGTGAACAACGATCGAGGCGAAAGAAGAAACAAGATCTTTCAAGTTATGGATTTGAACCCAGTAATACTGCATGGGAGGCAGCAGTCTTAACCATTGAGCTATCCTGGGTCACTTTAAGATCTGATTTTTGCTCATGTACAAATATAATCAGTGAACTATGATCGAGGCGAAACAAAAAAGATGATCTTCCAAGTTATGGTTTTGAAACCAGTAGTACTGTGTGTGAGGCAGCAGTCTTTACCATTGAGCTATCCCGAAACCCGTTAGGGTTGGTTTTTTGCTCGTATACAAATGTAATCAGTGAACTATGATCGAGGTGAAACAAAAAACAAGATCTTCAGAGTTATGGATTTGAACTCAGTAGTGCTGTGTGTGAGGCAGCAGTCTTAAACATTGAGCTTTCCTGGGTCCCGTTAAGGTTTGTTTATTGCTCATATACAAATGTAATCAGTGAACTACGATGGAGGCGAAAGAAAAAACAAGATGTTCTAAGTTATGGATTTGAACTCAGTAGTGCTTTGAGGGAGGCAGCAGTCTTAACCATTGAGGTATCCTGGGTCCTGTTAAGTTTTGTTTTTTGCTCATATACAAATGTAATCAGTGAACAATAATCGAGGCGAAAGAAAAAACAAGATCTTTCAAGTTATGGATTTGAACCCAGTAATACTGCATGGGAGGCAGCAGTCTTAACCATTGAGCTATCCTGGGTCTCTTTAAGGTTTGATTTTTGCTCATATACAAAAATAATCAGTGAACTATGATCGAGGCGAAACAAAAAAGATGATCTTCCAAGTTATGGATTTGAAACCAGTAGTACTGTGTGTGAGGGAGCAGTCTTAAACATTGAGCTATCCTGGGTCCCGTTAAGGTTTGTTTTTCGCTCATATACAAATGTAATCAGTGAACAATAATCGAGGCGAAAGAAAAAACAAGATGTTCTAAGTTATGGATTTGAACTCAGTAGTGCTTTGTGGGAGGCAGCAGTCTTAACCATTGAGCTATCCTGGGTCCCGTTAAGTTTTGTTTTTTGCTCATATACAAATGTAATCAGTGAACAATAATCGAGGCGAAAGAAAAAACAAGATCTTTCAAGTTATGGATTTGAACCCAGTAATACTGCATGGGAGGCAGCAGTCTTAACCATTGAGATATCCTGGGTCTCTTTAAGATTTGATTTTTGCTCATATACAAATATAATCAGTGAACTATGACCGAGACGAAACAAAAAAAATGATCTTCCAAGTTATGGATTTGAAACCAGTAGTACTGTGTGTGAGGCAGGAGTCTTAAACATTGAGCTATCCTGGGTCCCGTTAAGGTTTGTTTTTCGATCCTATACAAATGTAATCAGTGAACAATAATCGAGGCGAAACAAAGAAGATGATCTTCCAAGTTATGGATTTGAAACCAGTAGTACTGTGTGTGAGGCAGCAGTCTTAACCATTGAGCTAGCCCGAATCCCGTTTGAATTGGTTTTTTGCTCGTATACAAATGTAATCAGTGCACTATGATCGAGGTGAAACAAAAAACAAGATCTTTCGAGTTATGGATTTGAACCCAATAATACTTCATGGGGGGCAGCAGTCTTAACCATTGAGCTATCCTGGGTCTCTTTAAGATTTGATTTTTGCTCATATACAAATATAATCAGTGAACTATGATCGAGGCGAAACAAAAAAAATGATCTTCCAAGTTATGGATTTGAACTCAGTAGTACTGTGTGTGAGGCAGCAGTCTTAAACATTGAGCTATCCTGGGTCCCATTAAGGTTTGTTTTTCGCTCATATACAAATGTAATCAGTGAACTACGATCGAGGTGAAACAAAAAACAAGATCTTCCGAGTTATGGATTTGAACTCAGTAGTGCTGTGTGTGAGGCAGCAGTCTTAAACAGTGAGCTATCCTGGGTCCCGTTAAGGTTTGCTTTTCGCTCATATACAATTGTAATCAGTGAACTACGATCAAGGCTTAAAGAAAAAACAAGATGTTTCAAGTTATGGATTTGAACCCAATAATACTTCATGGGGGGCAGCAGTCTTAACCATTGAGCTATCCTGGGTCTCTTTAAGATTTGATTTTTGCTCATATACAAATATAATCAGTGAACTATGATCGAGGTGAAACAAAAAACAAGATCTTCTGAGTTATGGATTTGAACTCAGTAGTGCTGTGTGTGAGGCAGCAGTCTTAAACATTGAGCTATCCTGGGTCCCGTTAAGGTTTGTTTTTCGCTCATATACAAATGTAATCAGTGAACTATGATCGAGGCGCAAGAAAAAACAAGATCTTTCAAGTTATGGATTTGAACCCAGTAATACTGCATGGGATTACATTAGTGTATGAGAAAAAAATCTTCCCTTCACAAGACCGGGGATAGACCAGGGGTTAAGACTGCTGACTCGGAATGAAAAGTACTGAGTTCGTACCCCACCCTGGTTGATGGTATTTTGTTCTATATCCTCATACTTTACTGAGTCAGGAGTCCTCGATTACATTTGTGTATGAGAAAAAAATCTGCCTTCACAAGACCGAGGATAGACCAGGGGTTAAGACTGCTGACTCGGAATGAAAAGTACTGCGTTTGAACCCCACCCTGGTTGATGGTATTTTGTTCTATATCCTCATACTTTACTGAGTCAGGAGTCCTCGATTACATTTGTGTATGAGAAAAAAATCTGTCTTCACAAGACCGAGGATAGACCAGGGGTTAAGACTGCTGACTCGGAAGAAAAAGTACTGGGTTCAAACCCTGCTCTGGTTGATGGTATTTTGTTCTACCTCATCATACTTTACTGAGCTAGGAGTCCTCGATAACATTTGTGTATGAGAAAAAATATTCTCTCTGCAAGAGCCAGGATAGTCCAGTGGTTAGGACTGCTGACTCAGGTTGAAGGGTGCTAGGTTCGAATCCTGGTTGGGTTGACATGTAATTTACAAAGTGACATATATTGTGACTTTGTAATGTTAAAATAAATATTTAATAAACTTTTTTTTTTTTATCCAATTACAATTAACCTATTTTATTTTAATTGTACCCAGGAGAGGTCATTGGTCGACGCTCTTTATTATTAACTTTATACTTCTATTCCCACCCACCTCAGGAGTTACACTCACTCACACACACTCATTCATTCTTACACACACACACACACTCATTCATTCATTCTCACACACACACACACACACACAGGTAACCCCTGAGGTGTCATCATTGACTATTTGACAATTTATTTTTGATTATTATTATCTTTACTTTTTTTACTTACTTAATTTTTCAACTATATGTTAGTCAAACAACTATCACATAACATTACTCTGTGTGGGGGAGAAGAAACACCCCACAATGTATGTCGTCTTGACGCCATACAGCCAAATTACTGATTCCATGTCTGGGGTTTGAACACAGTACCCCTGTTTGGGAGGTAGCAGTCTTAACCATTGAGCTATCCTGGGTCCCGTTTAGGTTTGGTTTTCGCTCATATACAAATGTAATCAATGAACTATGATCGAGGCGAAACAAAAAACAATATCTTCCAAGTTATGGATTTGAACCCACTAGTACTGCGTGAGAGGCAGAAGTCTTAACCACCGAGCTAGCCTCGGTCCGCTTAAGGGTTGGTTTTTTGCTCATATACAAATGTAATCAGTGAACTATGATCGAGGGGAAAGAAAAAACAAGATCTTCCAAGTTATGGATTTGAACTCAGTAGTGCTGTGTGTGAGGCAGCAGTCTCAACCATTGAGCTATCCCGAATCCCATTAAGATTGTTTTTTCACTCATATACAAATGTAATCAGTGAACTACGATCGAGGCGAAAGAAAAAACAAGACGTTTTAAGTTATGGATTTGAACTCAGTAGTGCTTTGTGGGAGGCAGCAGTCTTAACCATTGAGCTATCCTGGGTCCCGTTAAGTTTTGTTTTTTGCTCATATACAAATGTAATCAGTGAACAATAATCGAGGCGAAACAAAAAAGATGATCTTGCAAGTTATGGATTTGAAACCAGTAGTACTGTGTGTGAGGCAGCAGTCTTAAACATTGAGCTATCCTGGGTCCCGTTAAGGTTTGTTTTTCGCTCATGTACAAATGTAATCACTGAACTATGATCGAGGCGAAAGAAAAAACAAGATCTTTCAAGCTATGGATTTGAAACCAGTAGTACTGTGTGTGAGGCAGCAGTCTTAACCATTGAGCTATCCCGAATCCCGTTAGGGTTGGTTTTTTGCTCATATACAAATGTAATCAGTGAACTATGATCGAGGTGAAACAAAAAACAAGATCTTCCGAGTTATGGATTTGAACTCAGTAGTGCTGTGTGTGAGGCAGCAGTCTTAAACATTGAGCTATCCTGGGTGCCGTTAAGGTTTGTTTTTCACTCATATACAAATGTAATCAGTGAACTACGATCGAGGCGAAAGAAAAAACAAAATGTTCTAAGTTATGGATTTGAACTCAGTAGTGCTTTGTGGGAGGCAGCAGTCTTAACCATTGAGCTATCCTGGATACTGTTAATATCTGGTTTTCGCTCATTTACAAATGAAATCAGTGAACTACGATCGAGGCGAAAGAAAAAACAAGATCTTCCGAATTATGGATTTTAACTCAGTAGTGCTTTGTGGGAGGCAGCAGTCTTAACCATTGAGCTATCCTGGGTCCCGTTAAGGTTTGTTTTTCGCTCATATACAAATGTAATCAGTGAACTATGATCGAGGGGAAAGAAAAAACAAGATCTTCCGAATTATAGATTTGAACTCAGTAGTGCTTTGTGGGAGGCAGCAGTCTTAACCATTGAGCTATCCTGGATACTGTTAATATCTGGTTTTCGCTCATTTACAAATGAAATCAGTGAACTACGATCGAGGTGAAACAGAAAACAAGATCTTCCGAGTTATGGATTTGAACTCAGTAGGGCTGTGTGTGAGGCAGCAGTCTTAAACATTGAGCTATCCTGGGTCCCAATAAGGTTTGTTTTTTGCTCATATACAAATGTAATCAGTGAACTATGATCGAGGGGAAAGAAAAAACAAGATCTTCCAAGTTATGGATTTGAACTCAGTAGTGCTGTGTGTGAGGCAGCAGTCTTAACCATTGAGCTATCCCGAATCCCATTAAGATTGTTTTTTCACTCATATACAAATGTAATCAGTGAACTACGATCGAGGCGAAAGAAAAAACAAGACGTTTTAAGTTATGGATTTGAACTCAGTAGTATTTTGTGGGAGGCAGCAGTCTTAACCATTGAGCTATACTGGGTCCCGTTAAGTTTTGTTTTTTGCTCATATACAAATGTAATCAGTGAACAATAATCGAGGCGAAACAAAAAAGATGATCTTGCAAGTTATGGATTTGAAACCAGTAGTACTATGTGTGAGGCAGCAGTCTTAAACATTGAGCTATCCTGGGTCCCGTTAAGGTTTGTTTTTCGCTCATATACAAATGTAATCAGTGAACTATGATCGAGGTGAAACAAAAAACAAGATCTTCCGAGTTATGGATTTGAACTCAGTAGTGCTGTGTGTGAGGCAGCAGTCTTAAACATTGAGCTATCCTGGGTCCCGTTAAGGTTTGTTTTTCACTCATATACAAATGTAATCAGTGAACTACGATCGAGGCGAAAGAAAAAACAAGATGTTCTTAGTTATGGATTTGAACTCAGTAGTGCTTTGTGGGAGGCAGCAGTCTTAACCATTGAGCTATACTGGGTCCCGTTAAGTTTTGTTTTTTGCTCATATACAAATGTAATCAGTGAACAATAATCGAGGTGAAAGAAAAAACATGATCTTTCAAGTTATAGATTTGAACCCAGTAATACTGCATGGGAGGCAGCAGTCTTAACCATTGAGCTATCCTGGGTCTCTTTAAGATTTGATTTTTGCTCATATACAAATATAATCAGTGAACTATGATCGAGGCGAAACAAAAAAGATGATCTTCCAAGTTATGGAATTGAAACCAGTAGTACTGTGTGTGAGGCAGCAGTCTTAAACATTGAGCTATCCTGGGTCCCGTTAAGGTTTGTTTTTCACTCATATACAAATGTAATCAGTGAACTACGATCGAGGCGAAAGAAAAAACAAGATATTCTAAGTTATGGATTTGAACTCAGTAGTGCTTTGTGGGAGGCAGCAGTCTTAACCATTGAGCTATCCTGGGTGCTGTTAAGTCTTGGTTTTCGCTCATTTACAAATGTAATTAGTGAACTACGATCGAGGCGAAAGAAAAAACAAGATCTTCCAAGTTATTGATTTGAAATCAGTAGTGCTTTGTGGGAGGCAGCAGTCTTAACCATTGAGCTATCCTGGGTCTCTTTAAGATTTGATTTTTGCTCATATACAAATATAATCAGTGAACTATGATCGAGGTGAAACAAAAAACAAGATCTTCCGAGTTATGGATTTGAACTCAGTAGTGCTGTGTGTGAGGCAGCAGTCTTAAACATTGAGCTATCCTGGGTCCCGTTAAAGTTTGTTTTTCGCTCATGTACAAATGTAATCAGTGAACTATGATCGAGGCGAAAGAAAAAACAAGATCATTTAAGTTATGGATTTGAAACCAGTAGTACTGTGTGTGAGGCAGCAGTCTTAACCATTGAGCTATCCCGAATCCCGTTAGGGTTGGTTTTTTGCTCATATACAAATGTAATCAGTGAACTATGATCGAGGTGAAACAAAAAACAAGATCTTCCGAGTTATGGATTTGAACTCAGTAGTGCTGTGTGTGAGGCAGCAGTCTTAAACATTGAGCTATCCTGGGTCCCGTTAAGGTTTGTTTTTCACTCATATACAAATGTAATCAGTGAACTACGATCGAGGCGAAAGAAAAAACAAGATGTTCGAAGTTATGGATTTGAACTCAGTAGTGCTTTGTGGGAGGCAGCAGTCTTAACCATTGAGCTATCCTGGGTCCCGTTAAGATTTGTTTTTCGCTCATATACAAATGTAATCAGTGAACTACGATCGAGGCGAAAGAAAAAACAAGATGTTCTAAGTTATGGATTTGAACTCAGTAGTGCTGTGTGTGAGGCAGCAGTCTTAAACATTGAGCTATCCTGGGTCCCGTTAAGGTTTGTTTTTCGCTCATATACAAATGTAATCAGTGAACTATGATCGAGGCGCAAGAAAAAACAAGATCTTTCAAGTTATGGATTTGAACCCAGTAATACTGCATGGGATTACATTAGTGTATGAGAAAAAATCTTCCCTTCACAAGACCGGGGATAGACCAGGGGTTAAGACTGCTGACTCGGAATGAAAAGTACTGAGTTCGTACCCCACCCTGGTTGATGGTATTTTGTTCTATATCCTCATACTTTACTGAGTCAGGAGTCCTCGATTACATTTGTGTATGAGAAAAAAATCTGCCTTCACAAGACCGAGGATAGACCAGGGGTTAAGACTGCTGACTCGGAATGAAAAGTACTGAGTTTGAAACCCACCCTGGTTGATGGTATTTTGTTCTATATCCTCATACTTTACTGAGTCAGGAGTACTCGATTACATTTGTGTATGAGAAAAAAATCTGTCTTCACAAGACCAAGGATATACCAGGGGTTAAGACTGCTGACTCGGAAGAAAAAGTACTGGGTTCAAACCCTGCTCTGGTTGATGGTATTTTGTTCTACCTCATCATACTTTACTGAGCTAGGAGTCCTCGATAACATTTGTGTATGAGAAAAAATATTCTCTCTGCAAGAGCCAGGATAGTCCAGTGGTTAGGACTGCTGACTCAGGTTGAAGGGTGCTGGGTTCGAATCCTGGTTGGGTTGACACGTAATTTACAAAGTGACATATATTGTGACTTTGTAATGTTAAAATAAATATTTAATAAACTTTTTTTTTTTTATCCAATTACAATTAACCTATTTTATTTTAATTGTACCCAGGAGAGGTCATTGGTCGACGCTCTTTATTATTAACTTTATACTTCTATTCCCACCCACCTCAGGAGTTACACTCACTCGCACACACTCATTCATTCTCACACACACACACACACACTCATTCATTCTCACACACACACACAGGTAACCCCTGAGGTGTCATCATTGACTATTTGACAATTTATTTTTGATTATTATTATCTTTACTTTTTTTACTTACTTACTTAATTTTTCAACTATATGTTAGTCAAACAACTATCACATAACATTACTCTGTGTGGGGGAGAAGAAACACCCCACAATGTATGTCGTCTTGACGCCATACAGCCAAATTACTGATTCCATGTCTGGGGCTTGAACTCAGTACCCCTGTTTGGGAGGTAGCAGTCTTAACCATTGAGCTATCCTGGGTCCCGTTTAGGTTTGGTTTTCGCTCATATACAAATGTAATCAATGAACTATGATCGAGGCGAAACAAAAAACAATATCTTCCAAGTTATGGATTTGAACCCACTAGTACTGCTTGAGAGGCAGAAGTCTTAACCACCGAGCTAGCCTCGGTCCGCTTAAGGGTTGGTTTTTTGCTCATATACAAATGCAATCAGTGAACTATGATCGAGGGGAAAGAAAAAACAAGATCTTCCAAGTTATGGATTTGAACTCATTCACGCTGTGTGGGAGGTAGCAGTCTTAACCATTGAGCTATCCCGAATCCCATTAAGATTGTTTTTTCACTCATATACAAATGTAATCAGTGAACTATGATCGAGGCGAAACAAAAAAGACGATCTTCCAAGTTATGGATTTGAACCGAGTAGTACTGCGTGAGAGGAAGCAGTCTTAACCATTGGGCTATCCTGGGTCTCTTTAAGACTTGATTTTTGCTCATATACAAATATAATCAGTGAACTATGATCCAGGCGAAACAAAAAAGATGATCTTCCAAGTTATGGATTTGAAACCAGTAGTACTGTGTGTGAGGCAGTAGTCTTAAACATTGAGCTATCCTGGGTACCGTTAAGGTTTGTTTTTCGCTCATATACAAATGTAATCAGTGAACTATGATCGAGGCGAAAGAAAAAACAAGATGTTCTAAGTTATGGATTTGAACTCAGTAGTGCTTTGTGGGAGGCAGCAGTCTTAACCATTGAGCTATCCTGGGTCCCGTTAAGTTTTGTATTTTGCTCATATACAAATGTAATCATTGAACAATAATCGAGGCGAAAGAAAAAACAAGGTCTTTCAAGTTATGGATTTGAACCCAGTAATACTGCATGGGAGGCAGCAGTCTTAACCATTGAGCTATCCTGGGTCTCTTTAAGATTTGATTTTTGCTCATATACAAATTTAATCAGTGAACTATGATCGAGGCGAAACAAAAAAGTTGATCTTCCAAGTTATGGATTTGAAAGCAGTAGTACTGTGTGTGAGGCAGGAGTCTTAACCATTGAGCTATCCCGAATCCCGTTAGGGTTGGTTTTTTGCTCATATACAAATGTAATCAGTGAACTATGATCGAGGTGAAACAAAAAACAAGATCTTCCGAGTTATGGATTTGAACTCATTAGTGCTGTGTGTGAGGCTGCAGTCTTAAGCATTGAGCTATCCTGGGTCCCGTTAAGATTTGGTTTTTGTTCATATACAAATGTAATCAGTGAACAATAATCGAGGCGAAACAAAAAAGATGATCTTCCAAGTTATGGATTTGAAACCAGTAGTACTGTGTGTGAGGCAGCAGTCTTAAACAATGAGCTATCCTAGGTACCGTTAAGGTTTGTTTTTCGCTCATATACAAATGTAATCAGTGAACTACGATCGAGGCGAAAGAAAAAACAAGATCTTTCAAGTTATGGATTTGAACCCAGTAATACTGCATGGGAGGCAGCAGTCTTAACCATTGAGCTATCCTGGGTCTCTTTAAGATTTGATTTTTGCTCATATATAAATATAATCAGTGAACTATGATCGAGGCGAAACAAAAAAGTTGATCTTCCAAGTTATGGATTTGAAAGCAGTAGTACTGTGTGTGAGGCAGGAGTCTTAACCATTGAGCTATCCCGAATCCCGTTAGGGTTGGTTTTTTGCTCATATACATATGTAATCAGTGAACTATGATCGAGGTGAAACAAAAAACAAGATCTTCCGAGTTATGGATTTGAACTCAGTAGTGCTGTGTGAGGCAGCAGTCTTAAGCATTGAGCTATCCTGGGTCCCGTCAAGGTTTGGTTTTTCGCTCATATACAAATGTAATCAGTGAACTATGATCGAGGCGAAAGAAAAAACAAGATGTTCTAAGTTATGGATTTGAACTCAGTAGCGCTGTGTGTGAGGCAGCAGTCTTAAACATTGAGCTATCCTGGGGCCCGTTAAGGTTTGTTTTTCGCTCATATACAAATGTAATCAGTGAACTATGATCGAGGCGAAAGAAAAAACAGTATCTTTCAAGTTATGGATTTGAACCCAGTAATACTGCATGGGAGGCAGCAGTCTTAACCATTGAGCTATCCTGTGTCTCTTTAAAATTTGATTTTTGCTCATATACAAATATAATCAGTGAACTATGATCGAGGCGAAACAAAAAAGATGATCTTCCAAATTATGGATTTGAAGCCAGTAGTACTGTGTGTGAGGCAGCAGTCTTAACCATTGAGCTAGCCTGAATCCCGTTAGGGTTTTATTTTTTGCTCGTATACAAATGTAATCAGTGAACTATGATCGAGTTGAAACAAAAAACAAGATCTTCGGAGTTATGGATTTGAACTCAGTAGTGCTGTGTGTGAGGCAGCAGTCTTAACCATTGAGCTATCCTGGGTACTGTCAAGATTTGGTTCTCGCTCATTTACAAATGCAATCAGTGAACTACGATCGAGGCGAAAGACAAAACAAGATCTTCCAAATTATGGATTTGAACTCAGTAGTGCTTTGTGGGAGACAGCAGTCTTAACCATTGAGCTATCCTGGGAGCCGTTAACTTTTGTTTTTTGCTCATATACAAATGTAATCAGTGAACAATAATCGAGGCGAAAGAAAAAACAAGATCTTTCAAGTGATGGATTTGAAACCAGTAGTACTGTGTGTGTGAGGCAGCAGTCTTCACCATTGAGCTATCCCGAAACCCGTTAGGGTGGGTTTTTTGCTCATATACAAATGTAATCAGTGAACAATAATCGAGGCGAAACAAAAAAGATGATCTTCCAAGTTATGGATTTGAAACCAGTAGTACTGTGTGTGAGGCAGCAGTCTTAAACATTGAGCTATCCTGGGTCCCGTTAAGGTTTGCTTTTCGCTCATTTACAAATGTAATCAGTGAACTACGATTGAGGTGAAACAAAAAACAAGATCTTCCGAGTTATGGATTTGAACTCAGTAGTGCTTTGTGGGAGGCAGCAGTCTTAATCATTGAGCTATCCTGGGTCTCTTTAAGATTTGATTTTTGCTCATATACAAATATAATCAGTGAACTATGATCGAGGTGAAACAAAAAACAAGATCTTCCGAGTTATGGATTTGAACTCAGTAGTGCTGTGTGTGAGGCAGCAGTCTTAAACATTGAGCTATCCTGGTTCCCGTTAAGGTTTGTTTTTAGCTCATATACAAATGTAATCAGTGAACTATGATCGAGGTGAAAGAAAAAACAAGATGTTCTAAGTTATGGATTTGAACTCAGTAGTGCTTTGTGGGAGGCAGCAGTCTTAACCATTGAGCTTTCCTGGGTCCCGTTTAGATTTGGTTTTTCCTCATATACAAATGTAATCAGTGAACTATGATCGAGGCGAAACAAAAAAGACGATCTTCCAAGTTATGGATTTGAACCGAGTAGTACTGCGTGAGAGGAAGCAGTCTTAACCATTGAGCTATCCTGGGTCTCTTTAAGATTTGATTTTTGCTCATATACAAATATAATCAGTGAACTATGATCCAGGTGAAACAAAAAAGATGATCTTCCAAGTTATGGATTTGAAACCAGTAGTACTGTGTGTGAGGCAGCAGTCTTAAACATTGAGCTATCCTGGGTACCGTTAAGGTTTGTTTTTCGCTCATTTACAAATGTAATCAGTAAACTACGATCGAGGCAAAAGAAAAAACAAGATCTTTCAAGTTATGGATTTGAAGCCAGTAGTACTGTGTGTGAGGCAGCAGTCTTAACCATTGAGCTAGCCCGAATCCCGTTAGGGTTGGTTTTTTGCTCGTATACAAATGTAATCAGTGAACTATGATCGAGGCGAAACAAAAAAGTTGATCTTCCAAGTTATGGATTTGAAAGCAGTAGTATTGTGTGTGAGGCAGGAGTCTTAACCATTGAGCTATCCCGAATCCCGTTAGGGTTGGTTTTTTGCTCATATACAAATGTAATCAGTGAACTATGATCGAGGTGAAACAAAAAACAAGATCTTCCAAGTTATGGATTTGAACTCAGTAGTGCTGTGTGTGAGGCAGCAGTCTTAAGCATTGAGCTATCCTGGGTCTCTTTAAAATTTGATTTTTGCTCATATACAAATATAATCAGTGAACTATGATCGAGGCGAAACAAAAAAGATGATCTTCCAAATTATGGATTTGAAGCCAGTAGTACTGTGTGTGAGGCTGCAGTCTTAACCATTGAGGTAGCCCGAATCCCGTTAGGGTTGGTTTTTTGCTCGTATACAAATGTAATCAGTGAACTATAATCGAGTTGAAACAAAAAACAAGATCTTCCGAGTTATGGATTTGAACTCAGTAGTGCTGTGTGTGAGGCAGCAGTCTTAAACATTGAGCTATCCTGGGTCCCGTTAAGGTTTGTTTTTCGCTCATATACAAATGTAATCAGTGAACTATGATCGAGGTGAAACAAAAAACAAGATCTTCCGAGTTATGGATTTGAACTCAGTAGTGCTGTGTGTGAGGCAGCAGTCTTAAACATTGAGCTATCCTGGGTCCCGTTAAGGTTTGTTTTTCGCTCATATACATATGTAATCAGTGACCTATGATCGAGGTGAAACAAAAAACAAGATCTTCCGAGTTATGGATTTGAACTCAGTAGTGCTTTGTGGGAGGCAGCAGTCTTAATCATTGAGATATCCTGGGTCTCTTTAAGATTTGATTTTTGCTCATATACAAATATAATCAGTGAACTATGATCGAGGTGAAACAAAAAACAAGACCTTCCGAGTTATGGATTTGAACTCAGTAGTGCTGTGTGTGAGGCAGCAGTCTTAAACATTGAGCTATCCTGGTTCCCGTTAAGGTTTGTTTTTTGCTCATATACAAATGTAATCAGTGAACTATGATCGAGGTGAAAGAAAAAACAAGATGTTCTAAGTTATGGATTTGAACTCAGTAGTGCTTTGTGGGAGGCAGCAGTCTTAACCATTGAGCTTTCCTGGGTCCCGTTTAGATTTGGTTTTTCCTCATATACAAATGTAATCAGTGAACTATGATCGAGGCGAAACAAAAAAGACGATCTTCCAAGTTATGGATTTGAACCGAGTAGTACTGCGTGAGAGGAAGCAGTCTTAACCATTGAGCTATCCTGGGTCTCTTTAAGATTTGATTTTTGCTCATATACAAATATAATCAGTGAACTATGATCCAGGCGAAACAAAAAAGATGATCTTCCAAGTTATGGATTTGAAACCAGTAGTACTGTGTGTGAGGCAGCAGTCTTAAACATTGAGCTATCCTGGGAACCGTTAAGGTTTGTTTTTCGCTCATATACAAATGTAATCAGTGAACTATGATCGAGGCGAAAGAAAAAACAAGATGTTCTAAGTTATGGATTTGAACTCAGTAGTGGTTTGTGGGAGGCAGCAGTCTTAACCATTGAGCTATCCTGGGTCCCGTTAAGTTTTGTATTTTGCTCATATACAAATGTAATCAGTGAACAATAATTGAGGCGAAGGAAAAAACAAGATCTTTCAAGTTATGGATTTGAACCCAGTAATACAGCATGGGAGGCAGCAGTCTTAACCATTGAGCTATCCTGGGTCTCTTTAAAGTTTGATTTTTGCTCATATACAAATATAATCAGTGAACTATGATCGAGGCGAAACAAAAAAGATGATCTTCCAAGTTATTGATTTGAGACCAGGAGTACTGTGTGTGAGGCAGCAGTCTTAACTATTGAGCTAGCCCGAATCCCGTAAGGGTTGGTTTTTTGCTCGTATACAAATGTAATCAGTGAACTATGATCGAGGTGAAACAAAAAACAAGATTTTCCGAGTTATGGATTTGAACTCAGTAGTACTGTGTGTGAAGCAGCAGTCTTAAACATTGAGCTATCCTGGGTCCCGTTAAGGTTTGTTTTTCGCTCATTTACAAATGTAATCAGTGAACTACGATCGAGGCGAAAGAAAAAACAAGATCTTCCAAGTTATGGATTTCAACTCAGTAGTGCTTTGTGGGAGGCAGCAGTCTTAACCATTGAGCTATCCTGGGTCCCGTTAACTTTTGTTTTTTGCTCATATACAAATGTAATCAGTGAACTACGATCGAGGCGAAAGAAAAAACAAGATGTTCTAAGTTATGGTTTTGAACTCAGTAGTGCTGTGTGTGAGGCAGCAGTCTTAAACATTGAGCTATCCTGGGTCCCGTTAACTTTTGTTTTTCGCTCATATACAAATGTAATCAGTGAACTACGATCGAGGCAAAAGAAAAAACAAGATCTTTCAAGTTATGGATTTGAACCCAGTAATACTGCATGGGAGGCAGCAGTCTTAACCATTGAGCTATCCTGGGTCTCTTTAAGATTAGATTTTTGCTCATATACAAATATAATCAGTGAACTATGATCGAGGCGAAACAAAAAAGTTGATCTTCCAAGTTATGGATTCGAAAGCAGTAGTACTGTGTGTGAGGCAGGAGTCTTAACCATTGATCTATCCCGAATCCCGCTAGGGTTGGTTTTTTGCTCATATACAAATGTAATCAGTGAACTATGATCGAGGTGAAACAAAAAACAAGATCTTCCGAGTTATGGATTTGAACTCAGTAGTGCTCTGTGTGAGGCAGCAGTCTTAAGCATTGAGCTATCCTGGGTCCCGTCAAGGTTTGGTTTTTCGCTCATATACAAATGTAATCAGTGAACTATGATCGAGGCGAAAGAAAAAACAAGATCTTCCAAATTATGGATTTGAACTCAGTAGTGCTTTGTGGGAGACAGCAGTCTTAACCATTGAGCTATCCTGGGTCCCGTTAACTTTTGTTTTTTGCTCATATACAAATGTAATCAGTGAAAAATAATCGAGGCGAAACAAAAAAGATGATCTTCCAAGTTATGGATTTGAAACCAGTAGTACTGTGTGTGAGGCAGCAGTCTTAAACATTGAGCTATCCTGGGTCCCGTTAAGGTTTGTTTTTCGCTCATATACAAATGTAATCATTGAACTACGATTGAGGTGAAACAAAAAACAAGATCTTCCGAGTTATGGATTTGAACTCAGTAGTGCTTTGTGGGAGGCAGCAGTCTTAATCATTGAGCTATCTTGGGTCTCTTTAAGATTTGATTTTTGCTCATATACAAATATAATCAGTGAACTATGATCGAGGTGAAACAAAAAACAAGATCTTCCGACTTATGGATTTGAACTCAGTAGTACTGTGTGTGAGGCAAAAGTCTTAACCATTGAGGTAGCCCGAATCCCGTTAGGGTTGGTTTTTTGCTCATATACAAATGTAATCAGTGAACTACGATCGAGGCAAAAGAAAAAACAAGATCTTTCAAGTTATGGATTTGAACCCAGTAATACTGCATGGGAGGCAGCAGTCTTAACCATTGAGCTATCCTGGGTCTCTTTAAGATTTGATTTTTGCTCATATACAAATATAATCAGTGAACTATGATCGAGGCGAAACAAAAAAGTTGATCTTCCAAGTTATGGATTCGAAAGCAGTAGTACTGTGTGTGAGGCAGGAGTCTTAACCATTGATCTATCCCGAATCCCGTTAGGGTTGGTTTTTTGCTCATATACAAATGTAATCAGTGAACTATGATCGAGGTGAAACAAAAAACAAGATCTTCCGAGTTATGGATTTGAACTCAGTAGTGCTCTGTGTGAGGCAGCAGTCTTAAGCATTGAGCTATCCTGGGTCCCGTCAAGGTTTGGTTTTTCGCTCATATACAAATGTAATCAGTGAACTATGATCGAGGCGAAAGAAAAAACAAGATCTTCCAAATTATGGATTTGAACTCAGTAGTGCTTTGTGGGAGACAGCAGTCTTAACCATTGAGCTATCCTGGGTCCCGTTAACTTTTGTTTTTTGCTCATATACAAATGTAATCAGTGAACAATAATCGAGGCGAAACAAAAAAGATGATCTTCCAAGTTATGGATTTGAAACCAGTAGTACTGTGTGTGAGGCAGCAGTCTTAAACATTGAGCTATCCTGGGTCCCGTTAAGGTTTGTTTTTCGCTCATATACAAATGTAATCAGTGAACTACGATTGAGGTGAAACAAAAAACAAGATCTTCCGAGTTATGGATTTGAACTCAGTAGTGCTTTGTGGGAGGCAGCAGTCTTAATCATTGAGCTATCCTGGGTCTCTTTAAGATTTGATTTTTGCTCATATACAAATATAATCAGTGAACTATGATCGAGGTGAAACAAAAAACAAGATCTTCCGAGTTATGGATTTGAACTCAGTAGTACTGTGTGTGAGGCAAAAGTCTTAACCATTGAGGTAGCCCGAATCCCGTTAGGGTTGGATTTTTGCTCGTATACAAATGTAATCAGTGAACTATAATCGAGTTGAAACAAAAAACAATATCTTTCGAGTTATGGATTTGAACTCAGTAGTGCTGTGTGTGAGGCAGCAGTCTTAAACATTGAGCTATCCTGGGTCCCGTTAAGGTTTGTTTTTCGCTCATATACAAATGTAATCAGTGAACTATGATCGAGGTGAAACAAAAAACAAGATCTTCCGAGTTATGGATTTGAACTCAGTAGTGCTGTGTGTGAGGCAGCAGTCTTAAACATTGAGCTATCCTGGTTCCCTTTAAGGTTTGTTTTTTGCTCATATACAAATGTAATCAGTGAACTATGATCGAGGTGAAAGAAAAAACAAGATGTTCTAAGTTATGGATTTGAACTCAGTAGTGCTTTGTGGGAGGCAGCAGTCTTAACCATTGAGCTTTCCTGGGTCCTGTTTAGATTTGGTTTTTCCTCATATACAAATGTAATCAGTGAACTATGATCGAGGCGAAACAAAAAAGACGATCTTCCGAGTTATGGATTTGAACTCAGTAGTGCTGTGTGTGAGGCAGCAGTCTTAAACATTGAGCTATCCTGGTTCCCGTTAAGGTTTGTTTTTTGCTCATATACAAATGTAATCAGTGAACTACGATCGAGGCGAAAGACAAAACAAGATCTTCCAAATTATGGATTTGAACTCAGTAGTGCTGTGTGTGAGGCAGCAGTCTTAAACATTGAGCTATCCTGGGTCCCGTTAAGGTTTGTTTTTCGCTCATATACAAATGTAATCAGTGAACTATGATCGAGGCGAAAGAAAAAACAAGATCTTTCAAGTTATGGATTTAAACCCAGTAATACTGCATGGGAGGCAGCAGTCTTAACCATTGAGCTAGCCCGAATGCCGTTAGGGTTGGTTTTTTGCTCGTATACAAATGTAATCAGTGAACTATGATCGAGGTGAAACAAAAAACAAGATCTTCCGAGTTATGGATTTGAACTCAGTAGGGCTGTGTGTGAGGCAGCAGTCTTAAACATTGAGCTATCCTGGGTCCCGTTAAGGTTTGTGTTTCCCTCATATACAAATGTAATCAGTGAACTATGATCGAGGTGAAAGAAAAAACAAGATGTTCTAAGTTATGGATTTGAACTCAGTAGTGCTCTGTGGGAGGCAGCAGTCTTAACCCTTGAGCTATCCTGGGTGCTGTTAAGTTCTGCATTTCGCTCATTTACAAATGTAATCAGTGAACTACGATCGAGGCGAAAGAAAAAACAAGATCTTCCAAGTTATGGATTTGAACTCAGTAGTGCTTTGTGTGATGCAGCAGTCTTAAACATTGAGCTATCCTGGGTACTGTTAAGGTTTGTTTTTCCCTCATATACAAATGTAATCAGTGAACTATGATCGAGGTGAAAGAAAAAACAAGATGTTCTAAGTTATGGATTTGAACTCAGTAGTGCTTTGTGTGATGCAGCAGTCTTAAACATTGAGCTATCCTGGGTCCTGTTAAGGTTTGTTTTTCCTTCATATACAAATGTAATCAGTGAACTATGATCGAGGTGAAAGAAAAAACAAGATGTTCTAAGTTATGGATTTGAACTCAGTAGTGCTTTGTGTGATGCAGCAGTCTTAAATATTGAGCTATCCTGGGTCCTGTTAAGGTTTGTTTTTCGCTCATTTACAAATGTAATCAGTGAACTACGATCGAGGTAAAAGAAAAAACAAGATGCTCTAAGTTATGGATTTGAACTCAGTAGTGCTTTGTGGGCGGCAGCAGTCTTAACCATTGAGCTATCCTGGGTCTCTTTAAGATTTGATTTTTCCTCATATACAAATATAATCAGTGAACTATGATCGAGGTGAAACAAAAAACAAGATCTTCCGAGTTATGGATTTGAACTCAGTAGAGCTGTGTGTGAGGCAGCAGTCTTAAACATTGAGCTATCCTGGGTCCCGTTAAGGTTTGTTTTTCGTTCATGTACAAATGTAATCAGTGAACTACAATCGAGGCGAAAGAAAAAACAAGATGTTCTAAGTTATGGATTTGAACTCAGTAGTGCTGTGTGTGAGGCAGCAGTCTTAAACATTGAGCTATCCTGGGTCCCGTTAAGATTAGATTTTTGCTCATATACAAATATAATCAGTGAACTATGATCGAGGCGAAACAAAAAACAAGATCGCCCGAGTTATGGATTTGAACTCAGTAGTGCTGTGTTTGAGGCAGCAGTCTTAAACATTGAGCTATCCTGGGTCCCGTTAGGGTTGGTTTTTTGCTCGTATACAAATGTAATCAGTGAACTATGATCGAGGCGAAAGAAAAAACAAGATCTTCCAAGTTATGGATTTGAACTCATTCGCGCTGTGTAGGAGGAAGCAGTCTTAACCATTGAGCTATCCCGAATCCCATTAAGGTTGGTTTTTTGCTCATATACAAATGTAATCAGTGAACAATAATCGAGGCGAAAGAAAAAACAAGATCTTCCAAGTTATGGATTTGAACTCAGTAGTGCTTTGTGGGAGGCAGCAGTCTTAACCATTGAGCTATCCTTGGTCCTGTTTACTTTTGATTTTTGCTCATATACAAATATAATCAGTGAACTATGATCGAGGCGAAACAAAAAAGATGATCTTCCAAGTTATGGATTTGAAACCAGTAGTACTGTGTGTGAGGCAGCAGTCTTAACCATTGAGCTATCCCGAATCCCGTTAGGGTTGGTTTTTTGCTCATATACAAATGTAATCAGTGAACTATGATCGAGGTGAAACAAAAAACAACATCTTCCGAGTTATGGATTTGAACTCAGTAGTGCTGTGTGTGAGGCAGCAGTCTTAACCATTGAGCTATCCTGGGTCCCATTAAGGTTTGTTTTTCGCTCATATACAAATGTAATCAGTGAACTACGATCGAGGCGAAAGAAAAAACAAGATGTTTTAAGTTATGGATTTGAACTCAGTAGTGCTTTGTGGGAGGCAGCAGCCTTAACCATTGAGCTATTCTGGGTCCCGTTAAGTTTTGTTTTTTGCTCATATACAAATGTAATCAGTGAACAATAATCGAGGCGAAAGAAAAAACAAGATCTTTCAAGTTATGGATTTGAACCCAGTAATACTGCATGGGAGGCAGCAGTCTTAACCATTGAGCTATCCTGGGTCTCTTTAAGATTTGATTTTTGCTCATATACAAATATAATCAGTGAACTATGATCGAGGCGAAACAAAAAAGATGATCTTCCAAGTTATGGATTTGAAACCAGTAGTACTGTGTGTGAGGCAGCAGTCTTAAACATTGAGCTATCCTGGATCCCGTTAAGGTTTGTTTTTCGCTCATATACAAATGAAATCAGTAAACTACGATCGAGGCGAAAGAAAAAACAAGATGTTCTAAGTTATGGATTTGAACTCAGTAGTGCTTTGTGGGAGGCAGCAGTCTTAACCATTGAGCTATCCTGGGTCCCGTTAAGTTTTGTATTTTGCTCATATACAAATGTAATCAGTGAACAATAATCGAGGCGAAGGAAAAAACAAGATCTTTCAATTTATGGATTTGAACCCAGTAATACTGCATGGGAGGCAGCAGTCTTAACCATTGAGCTATCCTGGGTCTCTTTAAGATTTGATTTTTGCTCATATACAAATATAATCAGTGAACTATGATCGAGGCGAAACAAAAAAGCTGATCTTCCAAGTTATGGATTTGAAACCAGTAGTACTGTGTGTGAGGCAGCAGTCTTAACCATTGAGCTATCCCGAATCCCGTTAGGGTTGGTTTTTGCTCGTATACAAATGTAATCAGTAAACTATGATCGAGGTGAAACAAAAAACAAGATCTTCCGAGTTATGGATTTGAACTCAGTAGTGCTTCGAGGGAGGCAGCAATCTTAACCATTGAGCTATCCTGGGTACTGTTAAGATTTGGTTTTAGCTCATTTACAAATGTAATCAGTGAACTACGATCGAGGTCAAAGAAAAAACAAGATCTTCCAAGTTATGGATTTGAACTCAGTAGTGCTATGTGGGAGGCAGCAGTCTTAACCATTGAGCTATCCTGGGTCCCGTTAACTTTTGTTTTTTGCTCATTTACAAATGTAATCAGTGAACTATGATCGAGGCGAAACAGAAAAGATGATCTCCTAAGTTATGGATTTGAACTCAGTAGTGCGACGTGGGAGGCAGCAGTCTTAAACATTTAGCTATGAGAAATGAGATTTTGCCAGTAATTTGTTCGACCTCTATCATACCTTACTGAGCCAGGAGTCCTCGATTACATTTGTGTTTGGAACAATATATTTTCCTCATAAGACCCAGGGGTTAAGACTGCTGATTCGGAATGAAAAGTACTGAGTTCGAACCCCACCCTGGTTGATGGTATTTTGTTCTACCTCCTCATACTTTACTGAGTCAGGAGTCCTCGATTACATTAGTGTATGAGAAAAAAATCTTCCCTTCACAAGACCGGGAATAGACCAGGGGTTAAGACTGCTGACTCGGAATGAAAAGTACTGAGTTCGTACCCCACCCTGGTTGATGGTATTTTGTTCTATATCCTCATACTTTACTGAGTCAGGAGTCCTCGATTACATTTGTGTATGAGAAAAAAATCTGCCTTCACAAGACCGAGTATAGACCAGGGGTTAAGACTGCTGACTCAGAATGAAAAGTACTGAGTTCGAACCCCACCCTGGTTGATGGTATTTTGTTCTATATCCTCATACTTTACTGATTTAGGAGTCCTCGATTACATTTGTGTATGAGAAAAAAATCTGTCTTCACAAGACCGAGGATAGACCAGGGGTTAAGACTGCTGACTCGGAAGAAAAAGTACTGGGTTCAAACCCTGCTCTGGTTGATGGTATTTTGTTCTACCTCATCATACTTTACTGAGCTAGGAGTCCTCGATAACATTTGTGTATGAGAAAAAATATTCTCTCTGCAAGAGCCAGGATAGTCCAGCGGTTAGGACTGCTGACTCAGGTTGAAGGGTGCTGGGTTCGAATCCTGGTTGGGTTGACATGTAATTTACAAAGTGACATATATTGTGACTTTGTAATGTTAAAATAAATATTTAACAAACTTTTTTTTTTTCATCCAATTACACTTAACCTATTTTATTTTAATTGTACCCAGGAGAGGTCATTGGTCGACGCTCTTTATTATTAACTTTATACTTCTATTCCCACCCACCTCAGGAGTTACACTCACTCGCACACACTCATTCATTCTTACACACACACACACACTCATTCATTCTCACACACACACACACACACACACAGGTAACCCCTGAGGTGTCATCATTGACTATTTGACAATTTATTTTTGATTATTATTATCTTTACTTTTTTTACTTACTTACTTAATTTTTCAACTATATGTTAGTCAAACAACTATCACATAACATTACTCTGTGTGGGGGAGAAGAAACACCCCACAATGTATGTCGTCTTGACGCCATACAGCCAAATTACTGATTCCATGTCTGGGGCTTGAACTCAGTACCCCTGTTTGGGAGGTAGCAGTCTTAACCATTGAGCTATCCTGGGTCCCGTTTAGGTTTGGTTTTCGCTCATATACAAATGTAATCAATGAACTATGATCGAGGCGAAACAAAAAACAATATCTTCCAAGTTATGGATTTGAACCCACTAGTACTGCGTGAGAGGCAGAAGTCTTAACCACCGAGCTAGCCTCGGTCCGCTTAATGGTTGGTTTTTTGCTCATATACAAATGTAATCAGTGAACTATGATCGAGGGGAAAGAAAAAACAAGATCTTCCAAGTTATGGATTTGAACTCATTCACGCTGTGTGGGAGGAAGCAGTCTTAACCATTGAGCTATCCCGAATCCCATTAAATTTGGTTTTTTGCTCATATACAAATGTAATCAGTGAACTACGATCGAGGCGAAAGAAAAAACAAGACGTTTTAAGTAATGGATTTGAACTCAGTAGTGCTTTGTGGGAGGCAGCAGTCTTAACCTATGAGCTATCCTGGGTCCCGTTAAGTTTTGTTTTTTGCTCATATACAAATGTAATCAGTGAACTACGATCGAGGCGAAAGAAAAAACAAGATGTTCTAAGTTCTGGATTTGAACTCAGTAGTGCTTTGTGGGAGGCAGCAGTCTTAACCATTGAGCTATACTGGGTCCCGTTAAGTTTCATTTTTTGCTCATATACAAATGTAATCAGTGAACAATAATCGAGGTGAAAGAAAAAACAAGATCTTTCAAGTTATGGATTTGAACCCAGTAATACTGCATGGGAGGCAGCAGTCTTAAACATTGATCTATCCTGGGTCTCTTTAAGATTAGATTTTTGCTCATATACAAATGTAATCAGTGAACATTATTCGAGGCTAAACAAAAAAGATGATCTTGCAAGTTATGGATTTGAAACCAGTAGTGCTGTGTGTGAGGCAGCAGTCTTAAACATTGAGCTATCCTGGGTCCCGTTAAGTTTAGTTTTTTGCTCATATACAAATGTAATCAGTGAACAATAATCGAGGCGAAACAAAAAAGATGATCTTCCAAGTAATGGATTTGAAACCAGTAGTACTGTGTGTGAGGCAGCAGTCTTAAACATTGAGCTATCCTGGGTCCCGTTAAGGTTTGTTTTTCCCTCATATACAAATGTAATCAGTGAACTATGATCGAGGTGAAAGAAAAAACAAGATGTTCTAAGTTATGGATTTTAACTCAGTAGTGCTTTGTGGGAGGCAGCAGTCTTAACCCTTGAGCTATCCTGGGTACTGTTAAGTTCTGGTTTTCGCTCATTTACAAATGTAATCAGTGAACTACGATCGAGGCGAAAGAAAAAACAAGATCTTCCAAGTTATGGGTTTGAACTCAGTAGTGCTTTGTGTGATGCAGCCGTCTTAAACATTGAGCTATCCTGGGTCCTGTTAAGGTTTGTTTTTCCCTCATATACAAATGTAATCAGTGAACTATGATCGAGGTGAAACAAAAAACAAGATCTTCTAAGTTATGGATTTGAACTCAGTAGTGCTTTGTGTGATGCAGCAGTCTTAAACATTGAGCTATCCTGGGTCCTATTAAGGTTTGTTTTTCGTTCATTTACAAATGTAATCAGTGAACTACGATCGAGGCAAAAGAAAAAACAAGATGCTCTAAGTTATGGATTTGAACTCAGTAGTGCTTTGTGGGAGGCAGCAGTCTTAACCATTGAGCTATCCTGGGTCTCTTTAAGATTTGATTTTTCCTCATATACAAATATAATCAGTGAACTATGATCGAGGTGAAACAAAAAACAAGATCTTCCGAGTTATGGATTTGAACTCAGTAGTGCTGTGTGTGAGGCAGCAGTCTTAAACATTGAGCTATCCTGGGTCCCGCTAAGGTTTGTTTTTCGTTCATATACAAATGTAATCAGTGAACTACGATCGAGGCGAAAGAAAAAACAAGATGTTCTAAGTTATGGATTTGAACTCAGTAGTGCTGTGTGTGAGGCAGCAGTCTTAAACATTGAGCTATCCTGGGTCCCGTTAAGATTAGATTTTTGTTCGTATACAAATATAATCAGTGAACTATGATCGAGGCGAAACAAAAAACAAGATCGTCCGAGTTATGGATTTGAACTCAGTAGTGCTGTGTTTGAGGCAGCAGTCTTAAACATTGAGCTATCCTGGGTCCCGTTAAGGTTTGTTTTTCGCTCATATACAAATGTAATCAGTGAACTACGATCGAGGCGAAAGAAAAAACAAGATGTTCTAAGTTCTGGATTTGAACTCAGTAGTGCTTTGTGGGAGGCAGCAGTCTTAACCATTGAGCTATCCTGGGTCTCTTTAAGATTTGATTTTTCCTCATATACAAATATAATCAGTGAACTATGATCGAGGCGAAACAAAAAAGATGATCTTCCAAATTATGGATTTGAAGCCAGTAGTACTGTGTGTGAGGCAGCAGTCTTAAACATTGAGCTATCCTGGGTCCCGTTAAGGTTTGTTTTTCGCTCATATACAAATGTAATCAGTGAACTACGATCGAGGCGAAAGAAAAAATAAGATCTTTCAAGTTATGGATTTGAACCCAGTAATACTGCATGGGAGGCAGCAGTATTAACCATTGAGCTATCCTGGGTCTCTTTAAGATTTGATTTTTGCTCTTATACAAATATAATCAGTGAACTATGATCGAGGCGAAACAAAAAAGATGATCTTCCAAATTATGGATTTGAACTCAGTAGTGCTTTGTGGGAGACAGCAGTCTTAACCATCGAGCTATCCTGGGTCCCGTTAAGTTTTGTATTTTGCTCATATACAAATGTAATCAGTGAACAATAATCGAGGCGAAGGAAAAAACAAGAACTTTCAAGTTATGGATTTGAACCCAGTAATACTGCATGGGAGGCAGCAGTCTTAACCATTGAGCTATCCTGGGTACTGTCAAGATGTGGTTTTCACTCATTTACAAATGTAATCAGTGAACTACGATCGAGGCGAAAGAAAAAACAAGATCTTCCAAATTATGGATTTGAACTCAGTAGTGCTTTGTGGGAGACAGCAGTCTTAACCATTGAGCTATCCGGAATTCCGCTAGGGTGGGTTTTTTGCTCATATACAAATGTAATCAGTGAACAATAATCGAGGCGAAACAAAAAAGATGATCTTCCAAGTTATGGATTTGAAACCAGTAGTACTGTGTGTGAGGCAGCAGTCTTAAACATTGAGCTATCCTGGGTCCCGTTAAGGTTTGTTTTTCGCTCATATACAAATGTAATCAGTGAACTACGATCGAGGCGAAAGAAAAAACAAGATCTTCCAAATCATGGATTTGAACTCAGTAGTGCTTTGTGGGAGACAGCAGTCTTAACCATTGAGCTATCCGGAATTCCGCTAGGGTGGGTTTTTTGCTCATATACAAATGTAATCAGTGAACAATAATCGAGGCGAAACAAAAATGATGATCTTCCAAGTTATGGATTTGAACCCAGTAATACTGCATGGAAGGCAGCAGTATTAACCATTGAGCTATCCTGGGTCTCTTTAAGATTTGATTTTTGCTCATATACAAATATAATCAGTGAACTATGATCGAGGCGAAACAAAAAAGATGATCTTCCAAATTATGGATTTGAAGCCAGTAGTACTGTGTGTGAGGCAACAGTCTTAACCATTGAGTTAGCCCGAATCCCGTTAGGGTTGGTTTTTTGCTCGTATACAAATGTAATCAGTGAACTATGATCGAGTTGAAACAAAAAAACAAGATCTTCCGAGTTATGGATTTGAACTCAGTAGTGCTGTGTGTGAGGTAGCAGTCTTAAACATTGAGCTATCCTGGGTCCCGTTAGGGTTTGTTTTTCGCTCATATACAAATGTAATCAGTGAACTATGATCGAGGTGAAAAAAAAAACAAGATGTTCGAAGTTATGGATTTGAACTCAGTAGTGCTTTGTGGGAGGCAGCAGTCTTAACCATTGAGCTATCCTGGGTACTGTCAAGATTTGGTTTTCACTCATTTACAAATGTAAACAGTGAACTACGATCGAGGCGAAAGAAAAAACAAGATCTTCCAAATTATGGATTTGAACTCAGTAGTGCTTTGTGGGAGACAGCAGTCTTAACCATTGAGCTATCCTGGGTCCCGTTAACTTTTGTTTTTTGCTCATATACAAATGTAATCAGTGAACAATAATCGAGGCGAAACAAAAAAGATGATCTTCCAAGTTATGGATTTGAAACCAGTAGTACTGTGTGTGAGGCAGCAGTCTTAAACATTGAGCTATCCTGGGTCCCGTTAAGGTTTGTTTTTCGCTCATATACAAATGTAATCAGTGAACTACGATCGAGGCGAAAGAAAAAATAAGATGTTCCAAGTTATGGATTTGAACTCAGTAGTGCTTTGGGTGAGGCAACAGTCATAACCATTGAGCTATCCTGGGTCCCGTTAAGTTTTGTATTTTGCTCATATACAAATGTAATCAGTGAACAATAATCGAGGCGAAGGAAAAAACTAGATCTTTCAAGTTATGGATTTGAACCCAGTAATACTGCATGGGAGGCAGCAGTATTAACCATTGAGCTATCCTGGGTCTCTTTAAGATTTGATTTTTGCTCATATACAAATATAATCAGTGAACTATGAACGAGGCGAAACAAAAAAGATGATCTTCCAAATTATGGATTTGAAGCCAGTAGTACTGTGTGTGAGGCAGCAGTCTTAACCATTGAGCTATCCTGGGTCTCTTTAAGATTTGATTTTTGCTCATATACAAATATAATCAGTGAACTATGATCGAGGTGAAACAAAAAACAAGATTTTCCGAGTTATGGATTTGAACTCAGTAGTGCTGTGTGTGAGGCAGCAGTCTTAAACATTGAGCTATCCTGGGTCCCGTTAGGGTTTGTTTTTCGCTCATTTACAAATGTAATCAGTGAACTACGATCGAGGCGAAAGAAAAAACAAGATCTTCCAAGTTATGGATTTGAACTCAGTAGTGCTTTGTGGGAGGCAGCAGTCTTAACCATTGCGCTATCCTGGGTCCCGTTAAGGTTTGTTTTTCGCTCATATACAAATGTAATCAGTGAACTACGATCGAGGCGAAAGAAAAAACAAGATGTTCTAAGTTATGGTTTTGAACTCAGTAGTGCTGTGTGTGAGGCAGCAGTCTTAAACATTGAGCTATCCTGGTTCCCGTTAAGGTTTGTTTTTTGCTCATATACAAATGTAATCAGTGAACTATGATCGAGGTGAAAGAAAAAACAAGATGTTCTAAGTTATGGATTTGAACTCAGTAGTTCTTTGTGGGAGGCAGCAGTCTTAACCATTGAGCTTTCCTGGGTCCCGTTTAGATTTGTTTTTTCCTCATATACAAATGTAATCAGTGAACTATGATCGAGGCGAAACAAAAAAGACGATCTTCCAAGTTATGGATTTGAACCGAGTAGTACTGCGTGAGAGGAAGCAGTCTTAACCATTGAGCTATCCTGGGTCTCTTTAAGATTTGATTTTTGCTCATATACAAATATAATCAGTGAACTATGATACAGGCGAAACAAAAAAGATGATCTTCCAAGTTATGGATTTGAAACCAGTAGTACTGTGTGTGAGGCAGCAGTCTTAAACATTGAGCTATCCTGGGTCCCGTCAAGGTTTGGTTTTTCGCTCATATACAAATGTAATCAGTGAACTATGATCGAGGCGAAAGAAAAAACAAGATCTTTCAAGTTATGGATTTGAACTCAGTAGTGCTTTGTGGGAGGCAGCAGTCTTAATCATTGAGCTATCCTGGGTCTCTTTAAGAATTTATTTTTGCTCATATACAAATATAATCAGTGAACTATGATCGAGGTGAAACAAAAAACAAGATCTTCCGAGTTATGGATTTGAACTCAGTAGTGCTGTGTGTGAGGCAGCAGTCTTAAACATTGAGCTATCCTGGTTCCCGTTAAGGTTTGTTTTTTGCTCATATACAAATGTAATCAGTGAACTATGATCGAGGTGAAAGAAAAAACAAGATGTTCTAAGTTATGGATTTGAACTCAGTAGTGCTTTGTGGGAGGCAGCAGTCTTAACCATTGAGCTTTCCTGGGTCCCGTTTAGATTTGGTTTTTCCTCATATACAAATGTAATCAGTGAACTATGATCGAGGCGAAACAAAAAAGACGATCTTCCAAGTTATGGATTTGAACCGAGTAGTACTGCGTGAGAGGAAGCAGTCTTAACCATTGAGCTATCCTGGGTCTCTTTAAAATTAGATTTTTGCTCATATACAAATATAATCAGTGAACTATGATCGAGGCGAAACAAAAAAGATGATCTTCCAAATTATGGATTTGAAGCCAGTAGTACTGTGTGTGAGGCAACAGTCTTAACCATTGAGCTAGCCCGAATCCCGTTAGAGATGGTTTTTTGCTCGTATACAAATGTAATCAGTGAACTATGATCGAGTTGAAACAAAAAAACAAGATCTTCCGAGTTATGGATTTGAACTCAGTAGTGCTGTGTGTGAGGCAGCAGTCTTAAACATTGAGCTATCCTGGGTCCCGTTAGGGTTTGTTTTTCGCTCATATACAAATGTAATCAGTGAACTATGATCGAGGTGAAAGAAAAAACAAGATGTTCTAAGTTATGGATTTGAACTCAGTAGTGCTTTGTGGGAGGCAGCAGTCTTAACCATTGAGCTATCCTGGGTACTGTCAAGATTTGGTTTACACTCATTTACAAATGTAATCAGTGAACTACGATCGAGGCGAAAGAAAAAACAAGATCTTCCAAATTATGGATCTGAACTCAGTAGTGCTTTGTGGGAGACAGCAGTCTTAACCATTGAGCTATCCTGGGTCCCGTTAACTTTTGTTTTTTGCTCATATACAAATGTAATCAGTGAACAATAATCGAGGCGAAACAAAAAAGATGATCTTCCAAGTTATGGATTTGAAACCAGTAGTACTGTGTGTGAGGCAGCAGTCTTAAACATTGAGCTATCCTGGGTCCCGTTAAGTTTTGTATTTTGCTCATATACAAATGTAATCAGTGAACAATAATCGAGGCGAAGGAAAAAACAAGATCTTTCAAGTTATGGATTTGAACCCAGTAATACTGCATGGGAGGCAGCAGTATTAACCATTGAGCTATCCTGGGTCTCTTTAAGATTTGATTTTTGCTCATATACAAATATAATCAGTGAACTATGATCGAGGCGAAACAAAAAAGATCATCTTCCAAATTATGGATTTGAAGCCAGTAGTACTGTGTGTGAGGCAGCAGTCTTAAACATTGAGCTATCCTGGGTCCCGTTAAGGTTTGTTTTTCGCTCATATACAAATGTAATCAGTGAACTACGATCGAGGCGAAAGAAAAAACAAGATGTTCTTAGTTATGGTTTTGAACTCAGTAGTGCTGTGTGTGAGGCAGCAGTCTTAAACATTGAGCTATCCTGGGTCCCGTTAAGGTTTGTTTTTTGCTCATATACAAATGTAATCAGTGAACTATGATCGAGGTGAAAGAAAAAACAAGATGTTCTAAGTTATGGATTTGAACTCAGTAGTGCTTTGTGGGAGGCAGCAGTCTTAACCATTGAGCTATCCTGGGTCCCGTTAAGATTTGGTTTTTGCTCATATACAAATGCAATCAGTGAACTATGATCGAGGTGAAACAAAAAACAAGATCTTCCGAGTTATGGATTTGAACTCAGTAGTACTGTGTGTGAGGAAGCAGTCTTAAACATTGAGCTATCCTGGGTCCCGTTAAGGTTTGTTTTTCGCTCATTTACAAATGTAATCAGTGAACTACGATTGAGGTGAAACAAAAAACAAGATCTTCCGAGTTATGGATTTGAACTCAGTAGTGCTTTGTGGGAGGCAGCAGTCTTAATCATTGAGCTATCCTGGGTCTCTTTAAGATTTGATTTTTGCTCATATACAAATATAATCAGTGAACTATGATCCAGGCGAAACAAAAAACAAGATTTTCCGAGTTATGGATTTGAACTCAGTAGTGCTGTGTGTGAGGCAGCAGTCTTAACCATTGAGCTTTCCTGGTTCCCGTTTAGATTTGGTTTTTCCTCATATACAAATGTAATCAGTGAACTATGATCGAGGCGAAACAAAAAAGACGATCTTCCAAGTTATGGATTTGATCCGAGTAGTACTGCGTGTGAGGCAGCAGTCTTAAACATTGAGCTATCCTGGGTCCCGTCAAGGTTTGGTTTTTTGCTCATATACAAATGTAATCAGTGAACTATGAGCGAGGCGAAAGAAAAAACAAGATGTTCTAAGTTATGGATTTGAACTCAGTAGTGCTTTGTGGGAGGCAGCAGTCTTAACCATTGAGCTATCCTGGGTCTCTTTAAGATTTGATTTTTCCTCATATACAAATATAATCAGTGAACTATGATCGAGGTGAAACAAAAAACAAGATCTTCCGAGTTATGGATTTAAACTCAGTAGTGCTGTGTGTGAGGCAGCAGTCTTAAACATTGAGCTATCCTGGGTCCCGTTAAGGTTTGTTTTTCCCTCATATACGAATGTAATCAGTGCACTATGATCGAGGTGAAAGAAAAAACAAGATGTTCTAAGTTATGGATTTGAACTCAGTAGTGCTTTGTGGGAGGCAGCAGTCTTAACCCTTGAGCTATCCTGGGTACTGTTAAGTTTTGATTTTCGCTCATTTACAAATGTAATCAGTGAACTACGATCGAGGCAAAAGAAAAAACAAGATGCTCTAAGTTATGGATTTGAACCCAGTAATACTGGATAGGAGGCAGCAGTCTTAACCATTGAGCTATCCTGGGTCGCTTTAGGATTAGGTTTTTGCTCTTATACAAATGTAATCAGTGAACTATGATCCAGGTGAAACAAAAAACAACATCTTCCGAGTTATGGATTTGAACTCAGTAGTACTGCGTGTGAGGCAGCAGTCTTAAACATTGAGCTATCCTGGGTCCCGTTAAGGTTTGTTTTTCGCTCATATACAAATGTAATCAGTGAACTATGATCGAGGTGAAAGAAAAAACAAGATGTTCTAAGTTATGGATTTGAACCCAGTAATACTGCATGGGAAGCAGCAGTCTTAACCATTGAGCTATCCTGGGTCTCTTTAAGATTTGATTTTTGCTCATATACAAATATAATCAGTGAACTATGATCGAGGCGAAACAAAAAAGATGATCTTCCAAGTTATGGATTTGAAACCAGTAGTACTGTGTGTGAGGCAGCAGTCTTAAACATTGAGCTATCCTGGGTCCTGTTAAGGTTTGTTTTTCGCTCATTTACAAATGTAATCAGTGAACTACGATCGAGGCGAAATAAAAAACAAGATGTTCTAAGTTATGGATTTGAACTCAGTAGCACTTTGTGGGAGGCAGCAGTCTTAACCATTGAGCTATCCTGGGTCCCGTTAACTTTTGTTTTTTGCTCATATACAAATGTAATCAGTGAACAATAATCGAGGCGAAACAAAAAAGATGATCTTCCAAGTTATGGATTTGAAACCAGTAGTACTGTGTGTGAGGCAGCAGTCTTAAACATTGAGCTATCCTGGGTCCCGTTAAGGTTTGTTTTTCGCTCATATACAAATGTAATCAGTGAACTACGATCGAGGCGAAAGAAAAAATAAGATGTTCCAAGTTATGGATTTGAACTCAGTAGTGCTTTGTGTGAGGCAGCAGTCTTAACCATTGAGCTATCCTGGGTCCCGTTAAGTTTTGTATTTTGCTCATATACAAATGTATTCAGTGAACAATAATCGAGGCGAAGGAAAAAACAAGATCTTTCAAGTTATGGATTTGAACCCAGTAATACTGCATGGGAGGCAGCAGTATTAACCATTGAGCTATCCTGGGTCTCTTTAAGATTTGATTTTTGCTCGTATACAAATATAATCAGTGAACTATGATCGAGGCGAAACAAAAAAGATCATCTTCCAAATTATGGATTTGAAGCCAGTAGTACTGTGTGTGAGGCAGCAGTCTTAACCATTGAGCTATCCTGGGTCTCTTTAAGATTTGATTTTTGCTCATATACAAATGTAATCAGTGAACTACGATCGAGGCGAAAGAAAAAACAAAATATTTCAAGTTATGGATTTGAAACCAGTAGTACTGTGTGTGAGGCAGCAGTCTTAAACATTGAGCTATCCTGGGTCCCGTTAAGGTTTGTTTTTCGCTCATATACAAATGTAATCAATGAACTATGATCGAGGTGAAAGAAAAAACAAGATGTTCTAAGTTATGGATTTGAACTCAGTAGTGCTTTGTGGGAGGCAGCAGTCTTAACCATTGAGCTATCCTGGGTCCCGTTAAGATTTGGTTTTTGCTCATATACAAATGTAATCAGTGAACTATGATCGAGGTGAAACAAAAAACAAGATCTTCCGAGTTATGGATTTGAACTCGGTAGTGCTGTGTGTGAGGAAGCAGTCTTAAACATTGAGCTATCCTGGGTCCCGTTAAGGTTTGTTTTTCACTCATTTACAAATGTAATCAGTGAACTACGATTGAGGTGAAACAAAAAACAAGATCTTTCGAGTTATGGATTTGAACTCAGTAGTGCTTTGTGGGAGGCAGCAGTCTTAATCATTGAGCTATCCTGGGTCTCTTTAAGATTTGATTTTTGCTCATATACAAATATAATCAGTGAACTATGATCGAGGTGAAACAAAAAACAAGATCTTCCGAGTTATGGATTTGAACTCAGTAGTGCTGTGTGTGAGGCAGCAGTCTTAAACATTGAGCTATCCTGGTTCCCGTTAAGGTTTGTTTTTTGCTCATATACAAATGTAATCAGTGAACTATGATCGAGGTGAAAGAAAAAACAAGATGTTCTAAGTTATGGATTTGAACTCAGTAGTGCTTTGTGGGAGGCAGCAGTCTTAACCATTGAGCTTTCCTGGTTCCCGTTTAGATTTGGTTTTTCCTCATATACAAATGTAATCAGTGAACTATGATCGAGGCGAAACAAAAAAGACGATCTTCCAAGTTATGGATTTGAACCGAGTAGTACTGCGTGAGAGGAAGCAGTCTTAACCATTGAGCTATCCTGGGTCTCTTTAAGATTTGATTTTTGCTCATATACAAATATAATCAGTGAACTATGATCGAGGCGAAACAAAAAAGATGATCTTCCAAGTTATGGATTTGAAACCAGTAGTACTGTGTGTGAGGCAGCAGTCTTAAACATTGAGCTATCCTGGGTCCCGTCAAGGTTTGGTTTTTCGCTCATATACAAATGTAATCAGTGAACTATGATCGAGGCGAAAGAAAAAACAAGATGTTCTAAGTTATGGATTTGAACTCAGTAGTGCTGTGTGTGAGGCAGCAGTCTTAAACATTGAGCTATCCTGGGTCCCGTCAAGGTTTGGTTATTCGCTCATATACAAATGTAATCAGTGAACTATGATCGAGGCGAAAGAAAAAACAAGATGTTCTAAGTTATGGATTTGAACTCAGTAGTGCTTTGTGGGAGGCAGCAGTCTTAACCATTGAGCTATCCTGGGTCTCTTTAAGATTTGATTTTTCCTCATATACAAATATAATCAGTGAACTATGATCGAGGTGAAACAAAAAACAAGATCTTCCGAGTTATGGATTTAAACTCAGTAGTGCTGTGTGTGAGGCAGCAGTCTTAAACATTGAGCTATCCTGGGTCCCGTTAAGGTTGGTTTTTCCCTCATATACAAATGTAATCAGTGCACTATGATCGAGGTGAAAGAAAAAACAAGATGTTCTAAGTTATGGATTTGAACTCAGTAGTTCTTTGTGGGAGGCAGCAGTCTTAACCCTTGAGCTATCCTGGGTACTGTTAAGTTTTGGTTTTCGCTCATTTACAAATGTAATCAGTGAACTACGATCGAGGCGAAAGAAAAAACAAGATCTTCCAAGTTATGGATTTGAACTCAGTAGTGCTTTGTGTGATGCAGCAGTCTTAAACATTGAGCTATCCTGGGTCCTGTTAAGGTTTGTTTTTCGCTCATTTACAAATGTAATCAGTGAACTACGATCGAGGCAAAAGAAAAAACAAGATGCTCTAAGTTATGGATTTGAACTCAGTAGTGCTGTGTGTGAGGCAGCAGTCTTAACCATTGAGCTATCCTGGGTCTCTTTAAGATTTGATTTTTCCTCATATACAAATATAATCAGTGAACTATGATCGAGGTGAAACAAAAAACAAGATCTTCCGAGTTATGGATTTGAACTCAGTAGTGCTGTGTGTGAGGTAGCAGTCTTAAACATTGAGCTATCCTGGGTCCCGTTAAGGTTTGTTTTTCGCTCATATACAAATGTAATCAGTGAACTATGATCGAGGCGAAAGAAAAAACAAGATGTTCTAAGTTATGGATTTGAACCCAGTAATACAGGATAGGAGGCAGCAGTCTTAACCATTGAGCTATCCTGGGTCGCTTTAGGATTAGGTTTTTGCTCTTATACAAATGTAATCAGTGAACTATGATCCAGGTGAAACAAAAAACAAGATCTTCCGAGTTATGGATTTGAACTCAGTAGTACTGCGTGTGAGGCAGCAGTCTTAAACATTGAGCTATCCTGGGTCCCGTTAAGGTTTGTTTTTCGCTCATATACAAATGTAATCAGTGAACTATGATCGAGGTGAAAGAAAAAACAAGATGTTCTAAGTTATGGATTTGAACCCAGTAATACTGCATGGGAAGCAGCAGTCTTAACCATTGAGCTATCCTGGGTCTCTTTAAGATTTGATTTTTGCTCATATACAAATATAATCAGTGAACTATGATCGAGGCGAAACAAAAAAGATGATCTTCCAAGTTATGGATTTGAAACCAGTAGTACTGTGTGTGAGGCAGCAGTCTTAAACATTGAGCTATCCTGGGTCCCGTTAAGGTTTGTTTTTCGCTCATTTACAAATGTAATCAGTGAACTACGATCGAGGCGAAATAAAAAACAAGATGTTCTAAGTTATGGATTTGAACTCAGTAGCACTTTGTGGGAGGCAGCAGTCTTAACCATTGAGCTATCCTGGGTCCCGTTGAGTTTTGTATTTTCCTCATATACAAATATAATCAGTGAACTATGATCGAGGTGAAACAAAAAACAAGATCTTCCGAGTTATGGATTTGAACTCAGTAGTGCTGTGTGTGAGGCAGCAGTCTTAAACATTGAGCTATCCTGGGTCCCGTTGAGGTTTGTTTTTCGCTCATATACAAATGTAATCAGTGAACTACGATCGAGGCGAAAGAAAAAACAAGATGTTCTAAGGTATGGATTTGAACCCAGTAATACTGGATAGGAGGCAGCAGTCTTAACCATTGAGCTATCCTGGGTCGCTTTAGGATTAGGTTTTTGCTCTTATACAAATGTAATCAGTGAACTATGATCCAGGTGAAACAAAAAACAAGATCTTCCGAGTTATGGATTTGAACTCAGTAGTACTGCGTGTGAGGCAGCAGTCTTAAACATTGAGCTATCCTGGGTCCCGTTAAGGTTTGTTTTTCGCTCATATACAAATGTAATCAGTGAACTATGATCGAGGTGAAAGAAAAAACAAGATGTTCTAAGTTATGGATTTGAACCCAGTAATACTGCATGGGAAGCAGCAGTCTTAACCATTGAGCTATCCTGGGTCTCTTTAAGATTTGATTTTTGCTCATATACAAATATAATCAGTGAACTATGATCGAGGCGAAACAAAAAAGATGATCTTCCAAGTTATGGATTTGAAACCAGTAGTACTGTGTGTGAGGCAGCAGTCTTAAACATTGAGCTATCCTGGGTCCCGTTAAGGTTTGTTTTTCGCTCATTTACAAATGTAATCAGTGAACTACGATCGAGGCGAAATAAAAAACAAGATGTTCTAAGTTATGGATTTGAACTCAGTAGCACTTTGTGGGAGGCAGCAGTCTTAACCATTGAGCTATCCTTGGTCCCGTTGAGTTTTGTATTTTGCTCATATACAAATGTAATCAGTGAACTATAATCGAGGAGAAAGAAAAAACAAGATCTTTCAAGTTATGGATTTGAACCCAGTAATACTGCATGGGAGGCAGCAGTCTTAACCATTGAGCTATCCTGGGTCTCTTTAAGATTTGATTTTTCCTCATATACAAATATAATCAGTGAACTATGATCGAGGCGAAACAAAAAAGATGATCTTCCAAGTTATGGATTTGAAACCAGTAGTACTGTGTGTGAGGCAGGAGTCTTAACCATTGAGCTTTCCCGAATCCCGTTAGGGTTGGTTTTTTGCTCATATACAAATGTAATCAGTGAACTATGATCGAGGTGAAACAAAAAAAAAGATCTTCCGAGTTATGGATTTGAACTCAGTAGTGCTGTGTGTGAGGTAGCAGTCTTAAACATTGAACTATCCTGGGTCCCGTTAAGGTTTGTTTTTCGCTCATATACAAATGTAATCAGTGAACTACGATCGAGGCGAAAGAAAAAACAAGATATTCTAAGTTATGGATTTGAACTCAGTAGTGCTGTGTGTGAGGCAGCAGTCTTAAACATTGAACTATTCTGGGTCGTGTAAAGGTTTGTTTTTCGCTCATATACAAATTTAATCAGTGAACTATGATCGAGGTGAAAGAAAAAACAAGATGTTCTGAGTTATGGATTTGAACTCAGTAGTGCTTTGTGGGAGGCAGCAGTCTTAACCATTGAGCTATCCTGGGTCCCGTTAAGGTTTGGTTTTTGCTCATATACAAATGTAATCAGTGAACTATGATCGAGGCGAAACAAAAAACACGATATTCCAAGTTATGGATTTGAACCGAGTAGTACTGCGTGGGAGGCAGAAGTCTTAACCACTGAGATAGCCCGGGTCCCGTTAAGGATTGGTTTTCGCTCATATACAAATGTAATCAGTGAACAATAATCGAGGCGAAAGAAAAAACAAGATCTTTCTAGTTATGGATTTGAACCCAGTAATACTGCATGGGAGGCAGCAGTCTTAACCATTGAGCTATCCTGGATCTCTTTAAGGTTAGATTTTTGCTCATATACAAATATAATCAGTGAACTATGATCGAGGTGAAACAAAAAACAAGATCTTCCGAGTTATGGATTTGAACTCAGTAGTGCTGTGTGTGAGGCAGCAGTCTTAACCATTGAGCTATCCTGGGTCCCGTTAAGGTTTGTTTTTCGCCAATGTACAAATGTAATCAGTGAACTATGATCGAGGTGAAAGAAAAAACAAGATGTTCTAAGTTATGGATTTGAACTCAGTAATTCTGCATAGGAGGCAGCAGTCTTAACCATTGAGCTATCCTGGGTACTGTTAAGATTTGGTTTTCGCTCATTTACAAATGTAATCAGTGAACAATAATCGAGGCGAAAGAAAAAACAAGATCTTGCACGTTATGGATTTGAAACCAGTAGTACTGTGTGTGAGGCAGCAGTCTTAACCATTGAGCTATCTATTTGTTCTACCTCGTCATACTTTACTGAGTCAGGAGTCCTTAATTACATTTGTGTATGGAACACAATCGTATCTGCGCAAAACTGAGGATAGTCCAGTGGTTAAGACTGCTGACTCTGAATGAAAGGTACTGGGTTCAAACCCCACTCTGGTTGATGGTATTTTGTTCTATCTCATCATACTTTACTGAGTCAGGAGTCCTTGATTACATTTGTGTATAGAACACAATCTTACCTAAGCAAGATCGAGAATGGTCTAGTGGTTAAGACTGCTGACTCGGTATGAAAGCAACCAATCCTTAACGGGACCCAGGATAGCTCAATTGTTAAGACTGCTGCCTCTCATGCAGTACTACTGGGTTCAAATCCATAACTTGGAAGATCTTATTTTTTGTTTCGCCTCGATTATAGTTCACTGATTTAATTTGTATATGAGCGAAAACCAATCCTTAACGGGACCCAGGATAACTCAATGGTTAAGACTGCTACCTCCCAAACAGGGGTACTGAGTTCAAACCCCAGACATGGAATCAGTAATTTGGCTGTATGGCGTCAAGACGACATACATTGTGGGGTGTTTCTTCTCCCCCACACAGAGTAATGTTATGTGCTCGTTGTTTGAGTAACATATAGTTGAAAAATAAGTAAACACTAAAGATAATAAAAATCAAAAATAAATTGTCAAATAGTCAATGATGACACCTCAGGTCAGGTGTGTGTGTGTGTGAGAATGAATGAGTGTGTGTGAGTGAGTGTAACTCCTGAGGTGGGTGGGAATAGGAGTATAAAGTTAATAATAAAGAGCGTTGACCAATGAGCTTTCCTGGGTACAAATAAAATAGGTTAATTGTAATTGGATTTAAAAAAAAAGTGTATTAAATAATTATTTTTACATTAAATGGAACAATATATGTCACCTCCAACCAGAGTCAACAGTCTTAACCACTGGACTACCTTGGGTCCTGTGGAGATACCATTTTTTTTATACACAAATGGAATCGAGGACTCCTGACTCAGTAAATTATGACGAGGTAGAACAAAATACCACCAACCAGAGTGGGGTTTGAACCCAGTACCTTTCATTCAGAGTCGGCAGTCTTAACCACTGGACTATCCTCGGTTTTTCTGTCTCTACAATTGTGTTCCATACACAAATGTAATCAAGGACTCCTGACTCAGTAAAGTATGATGAGGTAGAACAAAATACCATCAACCAGAGTGGGGTTGAACTTGAAGCCAGTAACGCTTGTGGACTACTTCAGTAAATGGCGGGAAGTAGCTTTTGTGGCACAGATTGATACTGCAACAATCATCCAGTTCCTCATAGCAACCTTTTCACGGGAAGGTAATCCAAAAGAGTTAGTGAGTGACAATGGTACTCAGTTCACATCAGCTGAATTCGAAAATTTCCTAAAACAAAGAGGAATTGTGCACCTGAAATCATCTCTATATTATCCCCGTGCAAATGGAGAAGTTGAGAGGTTCAACCGAGTGCTCAAAGACTGCCTGCAGACTGCTTCTATACAAGGGACACAAGGTCCTTTCTTATGGACTACAGAGCTACTCCACACTCAACCACTGGGGTGAGCCCCTCACAGCTGCTTCATGGAAGACAAATGAGAACAAAACTCCAAATCATGGATGTGACTCCTGTCCACGTAAATAAGAATGTGGTGCGTGAACGAGTTAAAAAGATACAGGAATACGCAAAACAGTACACAGACAGGAAGAGGAGTGCAAAGAAGACATTCTTCAACCCTGGTGATCAGGTCAGGATTCGGAAGCCATGGAAGGTAAAGAAAGGAGAACAAAAGTTCACAAAGCCAAGAACTGTGGTGCGGAAGAAAGGCCCATACACCTACCTGTTGGATGATGGTAGAGTTTGGAATACATCACACCTTTCTGTACTACCACAAGTGACCACTATGGACAATGACACTGTACAGACCGAACCTAAACAAGAGACAAATGTGAGCAGTAGACCTGAGAGGTGTAGGCAACCGCCTAACTGGACTAAGGACTATGTCATGTACTAAAGAAGTTGCATAAACATGCATGTTGCTGGTTGTTAAAGAAAATAAATAATGCATGCATGAAAAATGTTTAGTATGCAAATTTACATACGGTTAAATGCTGCTGTAATGGTTGATTGGTTGTCATTTTATTACTTCCAAAATAGTATAGGCATGGTCCATCCATCCATCCATCTTCTTCCGCTTATCCGAGGTCAGGTCGCGGGGGCAGCAGCCTAAGCAGGGAAGCCCAGACTTCCCTCTCCTCAGCCACTTCGTCCAGCTCCTCCCGGGGGATCCCGAGGCGTTCCCAGGCCAGCCGGGAGACATAGTCTTCCCAACGTGTCCTGGGTCTTCCCCGCGGCCTCCTACCGGTCGGACGTGCCCTAAACACCTCCCTAGGGAGGCGTTCGGGTGGCATCCTGACCAGATGCCCGAACCACCTCATCTGGCTCCTCTCCATGTGGAGGAGCAGCGGCTTTACTTTGAGCTCCTCCCGGATGGCAGAGCTTCTCACCCTATCTCTAAGGGAGAGCCCCGCCACCCGGCGGAGGAAACTCATTTGGGCCGCTTGTACCCGTGATCTTGTCCTTTCGGTCATAACCCAAAGCTCATGACCATAGGTGAGGATGGGAACGTAGATCGACCGGTAAATCGAGAGCTTTGCCTTCCGGCTCAGCTCCTTCTTCACCACAACGGATCGATACAGCGTCCGCATTACTGAAGACGCCGCACCGATCCGCCTGTCGATCTCACGATCCACTCTTCCCTCACTCGTGAACAAGACTCCGAGGTACTTGAACTCCTCCACTTGGGGCAAGATCTCCTCCCCAACCCGGAGATGGCACTCCACCCTTTTCCGGGCGAGAACCATGGACTCGGACTTGGAGGTGCTGATTCTCATCCCAGTCGCTTCACACTCGGCTGCGAACCGATCCAGTGAGAGCTGAAGATCCTGGCCGGATGAAGCCATCAGGACCACATCATGTTGAAAAAGCAGAGACCTAATCCTGCAGCCACCAAACCAGATCCCCTCAACGCCTTGACTGCGCCTAGAAATTCTGTCCATAAAAGTTATGAACAGAATGGGTGACAAAGGGCAGCCTGGTGTTACTTGAATCCAATTTCAAAAGCAATTGTAAGTTTTGTTATGAAGGAATTCACTTTTATTGAAAGGGGGAGATGTTGTGTTCACTACTGCATTGAGTTAACCATATAGTGAGTTCAGTTACATTGTACAGCCTCTAGATGGCGTAGTGAGTCAGACGGAGGAGGTGCGGTGAGGTGAGGAGAGAAGAAGAATGTAATGTAGGAAAATGCAGGTACCTGAATAAAGATGCTGACTGGAAAGTAACGCGTTCGTGTTGGTTACTACTACACACCCAACATAACACTTTCATTCAGAGTCAGCAGTCTTAACCCCTGGACTGTCGCCGTTTCTAGATGTTAGATTTCCTGTGCTCTTAAGAGACGTAATTTCCTGTTTGTAGCGTTTCTGCGTAATATGGGCTCTTGGGTGATTGTGTAAACAGCATCATGTGCGTTCCTGACTAAAATGTAAGTATAAGTCGAATCTAGCATGGTTATTAATGCTATAATGCCTTAACCGAGTGTTTGTTTGCAACAATGTTTCTGCTTGACGATATAATTCGCCAGCTCAACTTTCACCCTGTTAATATTTCTTGTTACACAGTAGTTACCCTATCCTACCACCAGAGGGCGACACAGACCACATCTAAAGCAACTGGGCTTATTCTCCATTCATATCTAATGGCCTGCTTTAATAGTCCATGTACATTTGTTTGTATTTTTGTTTTATAACACATTGTAGAGTATATTATATTACATATAACATTATACATATCCTGTTATATTATTGCACATTATATTGCCTGATTGTATCCTAATCATTCTTTGTATGTGTTCCCTTTAGACCACACACACACACACACACACACACACACACACACTTGTCCAACTTCACCATTAAGTGTGTATATATAGATATAGATATATATATACACACACATATATGTGTATATATATGCATATATGTATGTGTATATATAAATGTATGTGTGTGTATATCTATATATATATATATAATATTTATGTGTATATATATATATATGTATATATACATACATATATACACATACATATATATATATATATATATGTATGTGTGGGGAAAAAATCACAAGACTATTTCATCTCTACAGGCCTGTTTCATGAGGGGGGGTACCCTCAATCATCAGGAGATTTGAGGGTACCCCCCCTCATGAAAACAGGCCTGTAGAGATGAAATAGTCTTGTGATTTTTTTCCCACACATACATATATTGCGCTCTACTACGGTATCGAGCACTATTTTTTGGATAACCTTATTAAGACATATATATATATATATATATATATATATATACACATATATGTATGTGTATATATAAATGTATGTGTAGATATATGTATGTATTTATGTGTATGTATATATATATTAGAGATGCGCGGATAGGCAATTATTTCATCCGCAACCGCATCAGAAAGTCGTCAACCATCCGCAATCCACCCGATCTAACATTTGATCAGAACCGCATCCGCCCGCACCCGCCCGTTGTTATATATCTAATATAGACGATGCAAGGCATTAGTGAGGTTATAAAGCTTTTGCCTGTTAAAGAAAGGAGACTGATCCAATGCAGCACAGACATTCGCGTGCCACGCTGTCACGACCCAGACGCACACCAGTGCGCAATCATATGGGAGCCGCGCTGAGCGCACCTCCAAGCGCGTCTCGCTGCCGGCGACGGCCGGGTATATGGGCCCGACGCTCCAGCGCCATCCATTTTCAGGGCTAGTTGATTCGGCAGGTGGGTTGTTACACACTCCTTAGCGGGTTCCAACTTCCATGGCCACCGTCCTAGCTGCTGTCTATATCAACCAGGGTGAGCCCCACCCCTTTCGTGAGCGCACTGCGCGCGGAGTGACCCCTGTTACGCGCCCCCGGCAACAGGGGTGGCGGGCAGGTAAGCTGCGCGGGCGGAGCGCGCGGAGTGACCCCTGTTACGAGCCCCCGGCCACGGGGGTGGCGGGCAGGTAAGCTGCTTACCTGCTGCGCGTGACGCCGGCCGCGGCGAAAGCGGACGAGGCGGGGTGTCGGTGCGGTGGGCGCGGTGGTGACCCTGGACGTGCGTCGGGCCCTTCTCGCGGATCGCCTCAGCTACGGCTCCCGGTGGGGCCCTCTCGGGGGAAGGGGCCTCGGTCCGGGACCCCGGCGAGGCGTCGGGGGCCGTAAAAGTGTCCATCTCTTTTTTTTTTTTCTTCTGTTGTGGCATATGCAGCAGGTGCCTGCTCGTTTTTCGTATGTGGGTAACAACATTTAACTATGTATATATATTTCCCAATTGGTTTAACTGCCACCCACCTGAATTTATTTAAAATCAAAATTTTTTCAACCGCCCGACCCGACCCGACGATAAAATCAAATTTTTTTAAATTTCATCCGCCCGATCAGCGGATAATCCGCGGACTCCGCGGTTGTGCCCGCAAACCGCGCATATATATATATATATGTATGTGTATATATATGTATGTATATACATATATATCTATATACACATATATATATATACACAAATATATACACATACATATATGTATATATGTGTGTGTGTATGTATATATATACATATATGTATGTGTATACAGTATATATATATATATATACACAGTATATATATATATATATATATATATATATACACAGTATATATATATTTTTTTCAGACATGTTAAGGTAAATGTGATATTGTACAGTAGCCACTACTAGCTGTGTTATTAGCAGTGTTGGGTTAGTTACTGAAAACCAGTAACTAGTTAGTTACTACTTTATTTCAAAAGTAACTCAGTTACTTACACCAAAAAGTAATGCATTACTGTGAAAAGTAACTATTTAGTTACTTTTTTTCTTCTTTTTTTTTTTAAAGCTCCCATTAATCCCCTTTCAGTACTGTTATTGAACTGGAGAATAATACAATGTGTTGATCAACTTGACATACATTTGTATTACTGAACTCTGCTAAGCAATGTGGTCGACATACAACACACAAAGACAAAGATATGTTTCAAAGGGCCGATTTGTTTCAGGCCAGAACAAACTGACAAAACTATTTTAAATAGCTGCAACATAACATACATAAGTAACAAACAGCATAATAACAACATAGCTGTAAAGGAAGGAAGGCACACACTACATACACAAAAAGCCTAACCAGGCATTTATTCTCTCAAGGAATTCTGAAATAAAATCATGTCTGAAGCCCAGAACACTCTACGCATTTCCCCAGTTTTGGTTTAGAGATAAGAAAAGATTGGCCTGGCCCACTAGCATCCCTCTTTATGTTTGTGAACTTTATAGTCTATACATTTAGAGTGATGTGATAGTCAAACACTCTAGAAGTCTAGAATAAAACAGCATATAAGAGAAATGACAGCGTGTGTACCTTCAGTGCTGAATGATGAGCAGAGTTAATCCTTAAGTGGTGGTGGTGGAGGGGAAGTGGCATCGGAGTATGTGTCTCTCTTTACTAGCTTCGTCGAAGCATGTTGCTTTTGTAGCTGTTTCAGCAGATTTGAATTGCTGTTTTGGGCAGCAGATGGGATCTTTGATCCAAGACACAACTTACATTGAACTAAAATGTTCTTTTCTTTGTGCTCGACAAAAGAAAAGTAGTGAGAATATCTCCATGTTAAGAAACTCGACTGCAGCTGCAGCTCCGCCATGATCAGACACGCCTCCCTAACGGCGTTAGTCCCAACACTGGTTATTAGGAAGCTGTCAGAAATGATGAGTGACAGGCAAAGGTGGCACATTTCATTGTTTACTTTGAACTTTCCAAATACATTTTCTTTGAACAATTAGAAGAGCTCTAAACTAAATGCAGCTTCAGAGCATTACAGAAAATTTCAATAAGCATAAAAAAGCAAGTGTAAACATTGTTAAAGGACTACACATGACAAATATTCCACATTACTATTAATAAAAGGAAATGAAACAAGGAGATGTAAAAAAAAATGTATGGGAAGAAGAAGAAAGTCAAAGAATTGCATACAAGCAAAGTGAAGATGGTGAAAATAGTTTTAGTGAAACATGTCGTCATCGTCATCATCATTGTTGTCCTCGTTGTCCTCCTCAGCAAAGTAGTTGACTTCCTTCTTTGCACGACCACCCCGGGATGATGATGATGATGATGATGTCTTCATTGCACTCTTCTCATCCTCATCATCAGACCCTCGCTTCTGACTCTTCTGTGGAACATTCATGCTCACGTTACTTCTTACATTCACTGGCAAATAAGGATTTCATTTCATCCATTTTCTCCTACTTGGCATATGTATATACATATACATGTGTCTATACATAAGTATGTTTTTATATATATATAAACATATTTAAACTTACATGTATACACATATGTATAAATGTATGTATATACATGTATATGTACGGAAATATACAGATGCGTGTACATACATACGTATATTCGCGAGTTTATACATGTGTACAGTATATATACACACATGTGTGTGTATATATATATATACACACAAGTGTATTATGTATGTATGTAGACATACGTATAGATATGTATGCGTATACATATTTACACGTACGTACGTATGTATATATGCATATACTTAAATACACATGTATACGTATGTATGTATATGTAGATATGTACATACATACATACATACATATGTACGTATGCATCCACATGTATCCATAAACGTACGTACATATGTATACATGCATGTACGTATGTATACTAATGCATACATATGTGTACATAGGTATGTGTATGTATGCATACGTATGTATACACACGTACATGTATATACATATGTATGTGTATACATGTATGTATATATACGCGTGTATAAACTTGCGAATATACATGTATTTACATACACGTATGTGTATACATGCATGTATATATACACATGTGTGTATATATATATACCGGTATATATATATATATATATATGTATATATGTATATGTATATATACAGTACATGTGTATATACACGTGTATATACACATACATATATACATACTTATATATACTGTATATCCATACAAATATATACGTATGTGTATACATGCATGTATATATACACGTGTATGTATATATATATATATATATATATTTACGCATATATGTATACGTACATATGTATACATGTACATGTATATTACTTGTACATACATACATACATACATACATACATACATACATACATACATACATACATACATACAGTACATATATATATATACAAATATATGTGTATATATACATATATATGTATATATATACATACACATATATATATATATATATACATATTTACATGTATACATATGTATATATACACATATATGTATGTATACGTACATATGTATACATGTACATGTATGTATATATGTCTATATATATATATATATATATATATATATATATATATGTATGTATGTGTATACCGTATTTTTCGGACTATAAGTGCGACTTATACTCCGATGCAACCTATACTCCGAAAAATACGGTGTATATATATATTATATATATTATATATATATATATATACATACATATATATATATATATACATACATATATATATATATATATATACATACATATATGTATATATATATACATACATATATATATATATATATATACATACAGATGTATATATATATATATATATATATATATATATATATATACATACATACATACATACACATAGTATATACACATATATATACATATACATACATATATATATATATACACACATTTGTATATACATACATATATATGTATGTATATATATATGTGTATATAAATATATATATATATATATACATATATATAAATGATAAATAAATACATATATATATATACATACAGTATATATATACAATACATATACAATATATATATATCTATATATATCTATATATATATATATTTATTTACAAAACATTGTTACTTTCAATAAGGAGTACTAACCCTTCCTCCTGGTTTTGTGTTTTTCTTCACAGGACTATACTCGTCATCCTCAGAACCAGAGGCCATTCTCTTTCTTCCACGACCTGAACCTGGACCTGTTGATGAACCATCAGTAAAGCCAGTGAGCCACAAAGTCCCAACATGTGGTGAACAAATGTGTTGTTACCTTTAAGAGCTACTTTCTTGGATCCAGAGTCAGAATCCGAGTCCCACACGGACTGAACAGCTTTCTTTGCTTTTGCTGTTGGGGTCTTCCTCTCTTTCGGAACTGCATCACATGACTTCTTGGCTGCAAAGTATGACATAATACATCTAATAACTCTTCCAACACATTGTTCTGTCATGTTCCTTCTTTTCTCATGTACATGTGTGTGTGTGTGTGTTGCTCTTCTACCTTGTTGTGTCTTTTAAAGAGTTAAAGAAAAGATTTACAGCTAAGGGGTGCACAAGTGAGGCAAAGTTGTACTTAATGGTGCATCACTAAGTAACATAACGAGTGTGATGGTGGCACTAATGAGGAAAAGGGTAAGTTTGTTTGCAGTTGATTTCCTGCCACAAATATTAGTCTCATCTCCAATTCATGTCTGCGATTGTTTTTAAAGGTGTGAAGTTCATATTTTGTCTCATTATTGAGCTCTATATGTCCCTGTTGTTCAGTAATGTTTGCTCCTGATATCAAGATCCAGAAAGATTTACCGTATTTTCCGCACTATAAGGCGCACCTAAAAACCACAAATTTTCTCAAAAGCTGACAGTGCGCCTTATAACCCGGTGCGCTTTATATATGGATTAATATTCAGATTCATTTTCATAAAGTTTCGGTCTCGTAACTACGGTAAACAGCCGCCATCTTTTTTCCCCGTAGAAGAGGAAGTGCTTCTTCTTCTACGCAAGCAACCGCCAAGGTAAGCACCCGCCCCCATAGAACAGGAAGCGCTTCTTCTTCTACTGTAAGCAACCACCCGCCCGCGTAGAAGAAGAAGAAGCGCGCGGATATCACCGTACGTTTCATTTCCTTTGTGTGTTTACATCTGTAAAGACCACAAAATGGCTCCTACTAAGCGACAGGGATCCGGTTCATGAAAAGACGCAATCTCTCCATCCGCACACGGATTACTATTTCACAGCAACTGCCTAAAGACTTTCAAGAAAAGCTGGCTACTTTCCGTGCATATTGTAAAAACAAGATAGCTGAAAAAAAGATCCGGCCAGAGAACATTATCAACATGGACGAGGTTCCACTGACTTTTGATATTCCTGTGAACCGCACTGTGGATACAACGGGAGCACGTACGGTGAATATTCGCACCACAGGGAATGAGAAGTCATCCTTCACTGTGGTTCTAGCTTGCCATGCTAATGGCCAGAAACTTCCACCCATGGTGATATTCAAAAGGAAGACCTTGCCAAAAGAGACCTTTCCAGCCGGCGTCATCATAAAAGCTAACTCGAAGGGATGGATGAAGAAAAGATGAGCGAGTGGTTAAGGTAAGTTTAAGTTTACGCGAAGAGGCCGGGTGGCTTTTTTCACGCAGCTCCGTCCATGTTGATATACGACTCCATGCGCGCCCACATCACGCTGGTTTTTAATATATTATTAAAGTTTGACTGACCTATCTGACTGTTTTTTTGACATTCCTTTAGTGCAGTTAGATGCGGCTTACAACACGGGGCGGCTTATAGGTGGACAAAGTTTTGAAATATGCCGTTCATTGAAGGCGCGGCTTATAACCCAGGGCGCCTTATGGTGCGGAAAATACGGTATTCATCTCGTTTATTAATACTATGAAGGATATTTTCTTGATGCTAACACATAGCACCAAAGACACTATAATGTGGTCATATGTGTCGAATAAAGCACTAAGCTTTTAGTTTTTGTTGTGAAAATGGACAAGGAAAATACGGTGGATTGGACCAACAATCCCAATATTTATTACTCGGACTTAATAACACGAGGTTAGTTTGTTTGTACAAGCAGGTGTTCATAGTTATATTTATCAAAGAACACAAACTAATGCAATCTGTTGTCTTTTCTTTACGTTCCTTTTAGTTCTGCTCTCAAACGCTACTAATATAGTGGAGAATAAACTCGATTGCATCACAGAAAGCTGTTCAAACAAACATTTTGCAAAGTGATCACCGCAGACACGATTGCATTGTCCAAGATGATGAAAGTTGTATTTTTAGGAGGAATTTCCTTCCACGCACTTTCGTTTTCCCCCGACTTGATTACCTTTTTATGAACAACTTATTTCCAACTCGATGAAAGCTCTTTCCAATCTCTCTATTTGAACGATTAAAACACCCACGGACGGCATAGTCTACCTTCATTAGGTCTTCAGGGAATCATGCAGTTTGTTATTGTTATAGCCAGACCTGTGTGTTTATTTCCGTACCTGACTAGAGATGTCTGATAATGGCTTTTTTGACGATATCCAGAGGTGGGTAGTAACGCGCTACATTTACTCCGTTACATCTACTTGAGTAACTTTTGGGATAAATTGTACTTCTAAGAGTAGTTTTAATGCAACATACTTTTACTTTTACTTGAGTATATTTATAGAGAAGAAACGCTACTTTTACTCCGCTACTTTTATCTACATTCAGCTCGCTACTCGCTACTAATTTTTATCGATCTGTTAATGCACGCTTTGTTTGTTTTGGTCTGTCAGACAGACCTTCATAGTGTTTCAACAAATACAGTCACTGGTGACGTTCACTCCGTTCCACCAATCAGATGCAGTCACCGGTGAAGTTGGACCAATCAAACAGAGCCAGGTGGTCACATGACCTGACTTAAACAAGTTGAAAAACTTATTGGGGTGTTACCATTTAGTGGTCAATTGTACGGAATATATACTGTACTGTGCAATCTAATAATAAAAGTTCCAATCAATCAATCAAAAGTGTGAAGGAAAAAATACCCTTTTTTGTTTCAACCGTACATCCCGTCAAAAGCCTAAAGACTGACTGCACAGTTCCTGTCTTCACAATAAAAGTGCCGCTCCATCGCGCCTGCGCTTTCAAAATAAGAGTCTCCGAAAGCCAGCGCCAACAAGCTAGCAAGCTACGGAGTTTGCCGCCAATGTATTTCTTGTAAAGTGTATAAAAACGAATATGGAAGCTGGACGAATAAGAAGCCAAAAACCAACCACTTTCATGTGGTATTAGACAGAAAGGAGGAACTTTTTTTCTCCTCCATTTGAAAACGTGGACGTTATCATCACTACTGTCTGATTACAATCAACGCAAGTCATCAGAATCAGGTAATACACCAACTTATATTCTTGTTTTCATGAAAGAAAGGAATCTATATGTGTTAAACATGCATGTATATTCATTAAAACACCTTTAACATGTAAACAAAAACGGCAAAATAAATAAATATAAATTATATACTGTATATATCAATGTATGTATATATATATATATGTGTATATATATGTGTGTGTGTGTGTGTATATATATATATATATATATATATATATATATATATATATATATATATATATATATATATATATATATATATATATATATGTGTGTGTGTGTATATGTTACTCATCAGTTACTCAGTACTTGAGTAGTTTTTTCACAACATACTTTTTACTTTTACTCAAGTAAATATTTGGGTGACTACTCCTTACTTTTACTTGAGTAATAAATCTCTAAAGTAACAGTACTCTTACTTGAGTACAATTTCTGGCTACTCTACCCACCGCTGACGATATCCGATATTCCGATATTGTCCAACTCTTAATTACGATTCCGATATCAACCGATACATACAGTTGTGGAATTAACACATTATTATGCCTAATTTTGGTTGTGATGCCCCGCTGGATGCATTAAACAATGTAACAAGGTTTTCCAAAATAAATCAACTCAAGTTATGGAAAAAAGTGCCAATTATTGAAGTCACAAAGTGCATTATTTTTTTTAACATGCCTCAAAACAGCAGCTTGGAATTTGGAACATGCTCTCCCTGAGAGAGCATGAGGAGGTTGACGTGTGTGTGACGATTGCTGATATACGCTTAGTCTCTTACGTGAATTAGATAAATAATATTATTTGATATTTTACGCTAATGTGTTAATAATTTCACACATACGTCGCTCCAGAGTATAAGTCGCAACCCCGGCCAAACTATGAAAAAAACTGCGACTTATACCGTATTTTCTGCACTATAAGCCGCACCTAAAAACCAAAAATTTTCACAAAAGCTGACAGTGCGGCTTATAACCCGGTGCGCCTTATATATGGATTAATATAAATATTTATTTTCATAAAGTTTCGGTCTCGCAACTACGGTAAACAGCCGCCATCTTTTTTCCCCGTAGAAGAGGAAGCGCTTCTTCTTCTATGGTAAGCAACTGCCAAGGTAAGCACCCGCCCCCGTAGAAGAGGAAGCGCTTCTTCTTCTACGGTAAGCAACCACCCGCCCCCGTAGAAGAAGAAGCGCGCGGGTATTACGTTTCATTTCCTTTGTGTGTTCCATGTTGATATACGACTCCATGCGCGCCCACATCACAGATGGTGTCAAAAAACAAGTGAAGCACACAAATACAACACTCGCCGTCATTCCGGGTGGATTAACCAAAGAACTCCAACCGCTCGATATTGGTGTCAACAAGGCATTTAAAGCATGACTGCGAACGGCGTGGGAACAATGGATGACCGAAGGCGAACACACCTTCACTAAGACAGGGAGACAGCGCCGGACGACATACGCCAACATCTGCCAGTGGATCGTAAATGCCTGGGCGGATATTTCGGTCACAACTGTGGTCCGAGCTTTCCGGAAGGCAGGATTCACAGAACTGCTGGAAAAACAACAGCGACACTGACTCTGATGACTTCGACGAGACGGAGCCGGCCATTTTGGATCCCGTATTCGCCCAACTTTTTAATTCGGACACCGAAGGAGAAGAATTCGAGGGATTTATGAATGAAGAATAACTTCAGAAAGTGAGCGTTATGTTTATTTTGTGTGTTGTGACATTAACGTTCGAGCAAGATTAAGTTATTGATGTTATTGCTCTGCACTATTTTGAATTTTACTATGTTTGTGATTGCACATTTGCACATTACCGTACATTTTGGGAGTGAACAGAGTTGTTAGAACGCTGGTTTTTAATATATTATTAAAGTTTGACTGACCTATCTGACTGTTTTTTTGACATTCCCTTTAGCGCAGTTAGATGCGGCTTATAACACGGGGCGGCTTATAGGTGGACAAAGTATTGAAATATGCCGTTCATTGAAGGTGCGGCTTATAACCCAGGGCGGCTTATGGTGCGGGAAATACGGTAATCCAAAAAACACGGTACATTCCCTTTCACTGCCATGGCTGTTAGTATCACGAGGCCCTCTAGTGGACATACACATAATTACCTTTCTTTCCCAGTGATGGACTGTCAAACGCAGAGCTGCTTGAAAAGGTGGAGAAAGGTGGCTCGGCGTCGCTGTCGGATTTGGACATGACTGCAACACAACAAACACAAGGCATGTTAGGTGTCAGTTTGAAGCCGCAGGAAAGCGATGCTGCAACTCCTCATTGTGCAATTATTTTTAAATGAAGAGTGTTTGCCATGTAAACATGCCCTGTTGAGCGGCATGGGGATGCGCCACAATTGCATACCTTTAACACAGTGGTTCTTAACCTTGTTGGAGGTACCGAACCCCACCAGTTTCATATGCGCATTCACCGAACCCTTCTTTAGTTAAAAATAAAATGTTTTTTTTGTTTTTTTTTAATTCAAGACAAAGTTATATGTTTTTGGTAACACTTTAGTATGGGGAACATATTCTAAGTACCGTATTTTCCGCACTATAAGGCGCACCTAAAAACCACAAATGTTCTTATAACCCGGTGCGCTTTATATATGGATTAATATTAAGATTCATTTTCATAAAGTTTCGGTCTCGCAACTACGGTAAACAGCCGCCATCTTTTTTCCCCGTAGAAGAGGAAGTGCTTCTTCTTCTACTGTAAGCAACCACCCGCCCGCGTAGAAGAAGAAGAAGCGCGCGGATATTACGTTTCATTTCCTTTGTGTGTTTACATCTGTAAAGACCACAAAATGGCTCCTACTAAGCGACAGGGATCCGGTTCATGAAAAGACGCAATCTCTCCATCCGCACACGGACTACTATTTCACAGCAACTGCCTAAAGACTTTCAAGAAAAGCTGGCTACTTTCCGTGCATATTGTAAAAACAAGATAGCTGAAAAAAAGATCCGGCCAGAGAACATTATCAACATGGACGAGGTTCCACTGACTTTTGATATTCCTGTGAACCGCACTGTGGATACAACGGGAGCACGTACGGTGAATATTCGCACCACAGGGAATGAGAAGTCATCCTTCACTGTGGTTCTAGCTTGCCATGCTAATGGCCAGAAACTTCCACCCATGGTGATATTCAAAAGGAAGACCTTGCCAAAAGAGACCTTTCCAGCCGGCGTCATCATAAAAGCTAACTCGAAGGGATGGATGAAGAAAAGATGAGCGAGTGGTTAAGGTAAGTTTAAGTTTACGCGAAGAGGCCGGGTGGCTTTTTTCACGCAGCTCCGTCCATGTTGATATACGACTCCGTGCGCGCCCACATCACGCTGGTTTTTAATATATTATTAAAGTTTGACTGACCTATCTGACTGTTTTTTTGACATTCCTTTAGCGCAGTTAGATGCGGCTTATAACACGGGGCGGCTTATAGGTGGACAAAGTTTTGAAATATGCCGTTCATTGAAGGCGCGGCTTATAACCCAGGGCGCCTTATGGTGCGGAAAATACGGTAACAAAGACTTAATTTTGAGTTTTTTGGTTAGGATTAGGGTTTGAGGGTGTCGGAGGGAGATATTTACATATATCCGAATTTAAGTGTTACTTCTTTTTATTTCATAATCATATTACAAAACAGCTAGTGTGTTTCTTCCAATTGTGGTCTTTTGGTTGTCTGCAAAACTGTGTGCTTAACCTTGAATGAGGAATGTTAGAGAGAGAGAGATAATGGACATTTGTTTTGGCTAGAGACACAGGACTGCCAGGGACTTAAGAGGGGAGAGGGTGTTTCGGGGGGTAGACCATCTTAGCGGGGCGATTGAATGTTCTATGCTGGACTGGTCTGAATGTATATATATATGCAAAGCTTTGCAAATATATTACAAAATACCTATTCTGTCTCTGGTGGTTTTTCAACTCAGCTTTAAGTGTCGTAAAGAGCTTGGGAGCGACTTGAATTCCCTGGGAGGAACAACTGGTCCAAAACGCAACATAAAGGGTTATAATAAGGCCATGCTGAATAAGGCATTAATAAGTACTTAATAATGACTAGTTAAGAGCCAATATGTTACTAATTTGCATGTTAATAAGCAACTAATTAATGGTGAATATGTTCCCCATACTAAAGTGTTACCATGTTTTATTGCTGGTGCACAAAATGAAGCGTGCATGAACATCACCTTGTTCAAACAACAAAACCAACACAGTGCATAAACTCACAACAAATTACACACCTGCAAATCAGTCTGACTTCTGCTGTTGCCGTATCCGTAATACAACGATAGGGAGAAGTTTGTATTTACACGATGAGTCGGGTGTGTTTTAACCTCCACCGAACCCCTGAGCCCAACTCACCGACCCCCTAGGGTTCCATTGAACCCAGGTTAAGAACCACTGATTTAACAAAATTGACTACATTTAACAACGCAGAAAGGAGACAAATGTAGGAAGTGAAGATTCGCCGGGAAGGCTGGAGAACCAATAACAACAGTTTCTTGTGCAGGCCAAGCAACATGAGAAAAGTGGTTTCTGGCACTCACAGTAAGAGTGAATTAATACAGTGTTTTTCAACCACTGTGCCTGGGGCACAATAGTGTGCTGTGAGATACAGTCTGGTGTGCTGAGGGAGATGAAAAAAGTATTTATTCAGCCACCAATTGTGCAAGTTCTCCCACTTAAAATGATGACAGAGGTCTGTAATTTTCATCATATGTACACTTCAACTGTGGGAGACAGAATGTGAAAAGAAAAATCCAGGAATTCACATTGTAGGATTTTTAAATAATTTATTTGTAAATTATGGTGGAAAATAAGTATTTGGTCAATAACAAAAATTCATCTCAATACTTTGTAATATAACCTTTGTTGGCAATAACAGAGGTCAAACGATTACTATAGGTCTTTACCAGGTTTGCACACACAGTAGCTGGTATTTTGGCCCATTCCTCCATGCAGATCTTCTCGAGAGCAGTGATGTTTTGGGGCTGTCGCCGAGCAACACGGACTTTCAACTCCCTCCACAGATTTTCTATGGGGTTGAGGTCTGGAGACTGGCTAGGCCACTCCAGGACTTTCAAATGCTTCTTACGGAGCCACTCCTTTGTTGCCCGGGCGGTGTGTTTGGGATCATTGTCATGCTGGAATACCCACCCACGTTTCATCTTCAAAGCTCTCACTGATGGAAAGAGGTTTTGGCTCAAAATCTCACGATACATGGCCCCATTCATTCTTTCCTAAACACGGATCAGTCGGCCTGTCCCCTTAGCAGAAAAACAGCCCCAAAGCATGATGTTTCCACCCCCATGCTTCACAGTAGGTATGGTGTTCTTGGGATGCAACTCAGTATTCTTCTTCCTCCAAACACGACAAGTTGAGTTTATACCAAAAAGTTCTATTTTGGTTTCATCTGACCACATGACATTCTCCCAATCCTCTGCTGTATCATCTGGCAAACTTCAGACGGGCCTGGACATGCACTGGCTTAAGCAGGGGGACACGTCTGGCACTGCAGGATTTGATTCCCTGTCGGCGTAGTGTGTTACTGATGGTAACCTTTGTTACTTTGGTCCCAGTTCTCTGCAGGTCATTCACCAGGTCCACCCGTGTGGTTCTGGGATTTTTGCTAATCGTTCTCATGATCATTTTGACCCCACGGGATGAGATCTTGCGTGGAGCCCCAGATCGCGGGAGATTATCAGTGGTCTTGTATGTCTTCCATTTTCTGATAATTGCTCCCACAGTTGATTTTTTCACACCAAGCTGTTTGCCTATTGTAGATTCACTCTTCACAGTCTGGTGCAGGTCTACAATTCTTTTCCTGGTGTCCTTCGACAGCTCTTTGGTCTTGGCCATAGTGGGGTTTGGAGTCTGACTGTTTGAGGCTGTGGACAGGTGTCTTTTATACAGATAACGAGTTCAAACAGGTGCCATTAATACAGGTAACGAGTGGAGGACAGAAGAGCTTCTTAAAGAAGAAGTTACAGGTCTGTGAGAGCTAGAGATCTTCCTTGTTTGAAGTGACCAAATACTTATTTTCCACCATAATTTACAAATAAATTCTTTAAAATTCCTACAATGTGAATTCCTGGATTTTTTTTCACATTCTGTCTCTCACAGTTGAAGTGTACCTATGATGAAAATTACAGACCTCTGTCATCATTTTAAGTGGGAGAACTTGCACAATCGGTGGCTGACTAAATACTTTTTGCCCCACTGTATATATATATAATGTGTATATATATATATATATATATATTGTAGCTGAGATAGGCTCCAGCGCCCCCCGCGACCCCAAAAGGGAATAAGCAGTAGAAAATGGATGGATGGATGGATGGATGGATATATATGTATGTATAAAAAATACTAATTAAAAAAATATATTTTTAATTTATTTATTTTTTAAACTTGGGACTTCCCGCGGTTCTGGCGTAGTTTGGGGACCCCTGACCCAAGGGTTAAAGCACAACAAAAAGAGACCCCTCGTATCTCCAAAATCAGCTAAGTTGAGGTACCTCTGTATATTCTTTTTGATGAATTGTAATGTATGAATATTTGTAAAACAGAGTAAGTTAGAAAGTTTGCACTCACCACTGTCATTGCTGTCTTCAGAGAGGACACATTTGGAGGAGAAGGTGCTGCTTGTCTTCTTATTTTCCCCCGACTGAGACCTTGAAAACATGACATTTGTGATAGTTTGTGAGTACTCAATTTCTATCAAAAACAGTAAGGCCATGGAGAAAGAAACATGTTTAAATATTGACCATAGGGATGTCACCATCAACATTTTTGACCTACACTCCCATCCCGATCTGATACTTTGACAATAATATATACAAGCTCAAATATCTTATAGCAAGTGACTAAAGGGGTGGCGTGGATCACATGGTAGAGCAGCCGACCAGAAACTTGAGGGTTCCTGGTTCAAATCCAGCTTCTGCCATCCTAGTCACTACCATTGTGTCCTTAGGCAAGACACTTCACCTACCCTGCTCTCAGTGGCACCTTCATTGGCATACATGGAGCTAATGGCTTTCTCAATGTGAAGTGCTTTGAGTCACTCCAGAAAAATATAATTCACTTCACTAAACACAATAAAACATTTTTATAAAGCATATACCGTATTTTCCGCACTATTAGCCGCACCTAAAAACCACAAATTTACTCAAAAGCTGACATTGCGGCTTATAACCCGGTGCGCTTTATATATGGATTAATATTAAGATTCATTTTCATAAAGTTTCGGTCTCGCAACTACGGTAAACAGCCGCCATCTTTTTTCCCCGTAGAAGAGAAAGTGCTTCTTCTTCTACGCAAGCAACCGCCAAGGTAAGCACCCGCCCCCATAGAAGAGGAAGCGCTTCTTCTTCTACTGTAAGCAACCACCCGCCCGCGTAGAAGAAGAAGAAGCGCGCGGATATTACGTTTCATTTCCTTTGTGTGTTTACATCTGTAAAGACCACAAAATGGCTCCTGCTAAGCGACATGTTTCCGGTTCATGAAAAGACGCAATCTCTCCATCCGCACACGGATTACTATTTCACAGCAACTGCCTAAAGACTTTCAAGAAAAGCTGGCTACTTTCCGTGCATATTGTAAAAACAAGATAGCTGAAAAAAAGATCCGGCCAGAGAACATTATCAACATGGACGAGGTTCCACTGACTTTTGATATTCCTGTGAACCGCACTGTGGATACAACGGGAGCACGTACGGTGAATATTCGCACCACAGGGAATGAGAAGTCATCCTTCACTGTGGTTCTAGCTTGCCATGCTAATGGCCAGAAACTTCCACCCATGGTGATATTCAAAAGGAAGACCTTGCCAAAAGAGACCTTTCCAGCCGGCGTCATCATAAAAGCTAACTCGAAGGGATGGATGGATGAAGAAAAGATGAGCGAGTGGTTAAGGTAAGTTTACGCGAAGAGGCCGGGTGGCTTTTTTCACGCAGCTCCGTCCATGTTGATATACGACTCCGTGCGCGCCCACATCACGCTGGTTTTTAATATATTATTAAAGTTTGACTGACCTATCTGACTGTTTTTTTGACATTCCTTTAGCGCAGTTAGATGCGGCTTATAACACGGGGCGGCTTATAGGTGGACAAAGTTTTGAAATATGCCGTTCATTGAAGGCGCGGCTTATAACCCAGGGCGCCTTATGGTGCGGAAAATACGGTATTATTAAATGTGACTTTGCTGCTATTGTTACAAATCATTACATTTCTGGTATTGAATGCTATAAACAACTTTTTGAATAAAGTCGATCGCGATCAGTTAGAAAAGTCAAATACGTGAAATTGTATGAACTGCATAAATGTCTTACTTTGTCTTCTGCTCGGGGGCAGTGTAAGAGTCTTTGTTGCAATCAGAATCCTCATTCTGGTCACTGTAGCTTTCCTTGGTTTCACACGCAGCCGACTCATCTTTCAACGCCCTTGCGGGAGAAAGGGCCGCGTCATCGTTGTCGTCATCTCCATTTTCCTCGCCCTCATCTTCCTCCTCCGAGAAGTCAAACGTGTATTTTGGCTTGGATGCTAAAGGAAAGCAGAACATGGATCAAAGTCAATAATTATTGTTGTGATTTAGAAGTGGTGTGCATTGACTACATATTACCTTTCTAGATTATTAGTGTTGTGACGTTATATTACATTTTAACATTACTTTTAAACAGTGGTCTACGTCAACAACTACATCTACAACTACTAATACTTTATGAATATTGTTGTGATTTAGAAGTGGTGTGCATTGATTACATATTACCTTTCTAGATTATTAGGGGTATGATGATTTATTACATTTTAACATTACTTTTAAACAGTGGTCTACAACAACAACTACCGTATTTTCCGCACTATTAGCCGCACCTAAAAACCACAAATTTACTCAAAAGCTGACAGTGCGGCTTTTAACCCGGTGCGCTTTATATATGGATTAATATTACGATTCATTTTCATAAAGTTTCGATCTCGCAACTTCGGTAAACAGCCGCCATCTTTTTTCCCGGTAGAACAGGAAGCGCTTCTTCTTCTACGCAAGCAACCGCCAAGGTAAGCACCCGCCCCCATAGAACAGGAAGCGCTTCTTCTTCTACTGTAAGCAACCACCCGCCCGCGTAGAAGAAGAAGAAGCGCGCGGATATCACCGTACGTTTCATTTCCTTTGTGTGTTTACATCTGTAAAGACCACAAAATGGCTCCTACTAAGCGACCGGGATCCGGTTCATGAAAAGACGCAATCTCTCCATCCGCACACGGATTACTATTTCACAGCAACTGATATTCCTGTGAACCGCACTGTGGATACAACGGGAGCACGTACGGTGAATATTCGCACCACAGGGAATGAGAAGTCATCCTTCACTGTGGTTCTAGCTTGCCATGCTAATGGCCAGAAACTTCCACCCATGGTGATATTCAAAAGAAAGACCTTGCCAAAAGAGACCTTTCCAGCCGGCGTCATCATAAAAGCTAACTCGAAGGGATGGATGAAGAAAAGATGAGCGAGTGGTTAAGGTAAGTTTAAGTTTACGCGAAGAGGCCGGGTGGCTTTTTTCACGCAGCTCTGTCCATGTTGATATACGTATGTTTGTGATTGCACATTTGCGTACATTTTGGGAGTGAACAGAGTTGTTAGAACGCTGGTTTTTAATATATTATTAAAGTTTGACTGACCTATCTGACTGTTTTTTTGACATTCCTTTAGCGCAGTTAGATGCGGCTTACAACATGGGGCGGCTTATTGGTGGACAAAGTTTTGAAATATGCCGTTCATTGAAGGCGCGGCTTATAACCCAGGGCGCCTTATGGTGCGGAAAATACGGTACTAATACTCCATGAATATTGTTGTGATTTAGAAGTGGTGTGCATTGACTACATATTACCGGTCTAGATTATTAGGGTTGTGACGTTATATTACATTTTAACATTATTTTTAAACAGTGGTCTACATCAGGGGTGCTCATTACGTCGATCGCGATCTACCGGTCGATCTCGGAGGGTGTGTCAGTCGATCACCAGCCAGGCATTAAAAAAATAGTCCTAAAAATGAGTGATCATAAATCTTCACTATGACGTCACTTTCGTCACTTGATTGACATTCACGGCACCCGAGGGTCTTCTGAGATGACGCTGGCTGCTGCCAGCTCATTAAAATCACCGACTGGAAGGCGAGAAACACTTTATTTCAACAGACTGGCGCCGTACCTGTCGTCAAAACTCCAAAGACCGACTGCACAGTTGCACAGTTGCGCTAACAAAATAAGAGTCTCAGAAAGCTGGCGTGCACAAGCTAGCAAGCTACGGAGTTTGCCGACAATGTATTTCTTGTAAAGTGCATACAAAGGAGTACGGAAGCTGGACAAATAAGATGCCAAAAACCAACCACTTTCATGTGGTATTGGACAGAAAGGAGGACTTTTTTTCTCCTCCATTCGAAAATGCGGACATTATCAGCACCACTGTCTGATTCCTATCAATGCAAGTCATCAGAATCAAGTAATACACCAACTTATATTCTTGTCTTCATGAAAGAAAGGAATCTATATGTGTTAAACATGCTTGTATTATCTTTAAACACCTTTAATTTATTAACAATATTAACTATATGTGTTAAACATGCTTGTATTATCTTTAAACACCTTTAAGCTGTTAACAATATTAACTATATGTATTAAACATTCTTGTATTATCATTAAACACCTTTAATTTTTTAACAATATTAACTATATGTGTTAAACATGCTTGTATTATCATTAAACATCTTTAACTTGTTAACAATATTAACTATATGTATTAAACAAGCTTGTATTATCATTAAACTGTGCGTTACCGAATACATTTTAAACTCCTTTTATTTGTTTTTAAATGTCTAAACAACCTCGCGCCAACCTATCTCTCCGACCTCCTTCAGCCTTACTGCCCCCACCCGATCCTTAAGATCAGCCGATCAGCTGCTGTTGACGGTCCCTGACACAAGGCTGAAGCTTAGAGGTGACAGAGCTTTCGCCGTTGCTGCTCCCAAGCTCTGGAACGACCTACCCCTGAGTGTTAGACAAGCCTCCTCTCTTCCTGTTTTTAAACCTCTCTTAAAAACATACTTTTATTCCATGGCTTTTAACACTGAGTGATATCCATCCTGCAATGGCGCCCCATAATACACCTGCTGTGAACCTGTTTTTATGTTTTTATTTATTTTATTTTAATTATTTATTTTTTATCGTGTTCTGTTTGTGTTGTGTTGTGTTTGCTCGGTACTCGTTTTATCTTTTAACCTGTTCATTGTACAGCACTTTGGCTACCCCTGTGGCAAATTTTAAATGTGCTTTATAAATAAAGTTGATTTGATTTGATTTGATTTAAACACCTTTAATTTTTTAACAATATTAACTATATGTGTTAAACATGCTTGCATTATCTTTAAACACCTTTAACTTATTAACAATATTAACTATGTGTTAAACATGCTTGTATTATCTTTAAACAACTTTAAGTTGTTAACAATATTAACTATATGTATTAAACATTCTTGTATTATCATTAAACACCTTTAATTTTTTAACAATATTAACTATATGTGTTAAACATGCTTGCATTATCATTAAACACCTTTAACTTGTTAACAATATGAACTATGTGTTAAACATGCTTGTATTATCATTAAACACCTTTAACTTGTTAACAATATTAACTATATGTATTAAACATGCTTGTATTATCATTAAACACCTTTAATTTTTTAACAATATTAACTATATGTGTTAAACATGCTTGCATTATCATTAAACACCTTTAAATTGTTAACAAAAACATATATTTCATAAATAAGTAAATGCAAATTATATATATGAATGAGGTAGATCCCCACGACTTGATCAATTGAAAAGTAGCTCGCCTGCAGAAAAAGTGTGAGCACCCCTGGTCTACATCAACTACAACTACTGATACTCCATGAATATTGCTGTGATTTAGAAGTGGTGTGCATTGATTATATGTTGCCTGTCTAAACATGTTGGTTGGTTGTCATTGTAGAAAAACTGTAGTGATGTATTACTGTACGGGCTGAGGGCTAAGTGAAGGTTATTTTGGGAGTAGTATTGCATATCCTTCGCTTTTACCTAAAACTCCCCTCGGAGTCCAATAGAATATTATTTCAAAATATGTAAACATTTGTGACTGTATCTTAATGAATAATGTTGGTATTTTGAAAATATCCATCTATTAGGTACATATCAGGTACTTTACCCACCACTCTCATGTATAGAGTGGTCCTACAGGTGCTACAAATGCATTGGAAAGACTTCAGAAAGTCAATATAAAAATGTGTCAAAACCATGTCCTATGTTTAATAAAAGCACAATGTTCAACGTAAAATACTTTTGTCATCATCTGGCAGTAAGTAAAAGAATCTAGTGAAATGAACTATCTCGGAGGTATAACGGCAGAGCAAATGCTGACATTTCATTTCAGTCAATGTTCTTTATAGTTGAGTCCAAATTGTAAAGTGGCTGCTATGGTAACATTGGTAGAAGAACCCCAATGCACAAACAACTAAAAGAGGGTTAGTAACGTTCGAAGAATAAATCTGGATTCAAATCTGAGATGTTATTTTTTAAATATCCTATTTTCCTCCCACAAATCATGGAAACAGCTGGAATCAAAGGTTTGTATAAAATATCACCTTTTGGTGGTCCTATTGAGATTCATAGGAGATATTTGACTGGGCAACCATACCTGATGCCCTCTGAGACTTGGTCTCCCGGGGAATGACAAGTGGACTGTTCTCCAGATCACTATCTGAGTTGGACTCAGCATCAGACCATGGGTTTCTTTTTTTCACCTTCTTGACGGGAGTGCCTTTGGGCACCGGAGTTTTTCTTACTCTGGGTGCTCCTGTATTAACACACAAAGGAACAAAATGTAAACAACAAAACAACCCAAAATTTGATCCAGTGGATCATCACATAGCAAAACAGAGATTAAAATATGTAATTGACTTTAAAAGATACTGCCTGAAAATGCTTAAATATTATTTGTTGGACAGTTACAGTTTGTCTATCTTGCTGAGACTCTTATTTTGACAGGATGAAGCAGCGCTTTTATTGGGAAAACAGGAACTGTGCGGTCGGTCTTTAGAGTTTTGACAGCAGGTTGAAATAAAATAATAGATTTTATTTGTAAAAAAACACTTTACATTGAGCAAACAACCTCAAAGTGCTACAGTGTATTAAAAAATTTAAAAAAAGATAATAAAAATAAAAAGTAGAAACAGCCTAATAGCTAGAACTAGTAGTATGCATACTGTATATCTAAAAAAAGGCCTTTTTAAAAAGAAGGGTTTTTAAGCCTTTTTTAAAAGCATCCACAGTCTGTGGTGAAGTGAAGTGAAGTATATTTATATAGCGCTTTTCTCTAGTGACTCAAAGCGCTTTACATTGTGAAACCCTCTTTTAAAGCAGTGTGGGTGGCACTGGGAGCAGGTGGGTAAAGTGTCTTGCCCAAGGACACAACGGCAGCGACTAGGTTGGCAGAAGCGGGGATCGAACCTGGAACCCTCAAGTTGCTGGCACGACCACTCTACCAACCGAGCCATACCGCCCCACTGCCCTCAGGTGGTCAGGGAGAGCGTTCCACAGCCTTCCCGCCGGTCATTTTTTCTTAATAATGACCCTCGGGTGCCGTGAATGTCAATCAAGTGACGTCACAGTGAAGATTGATGATGGCTAAGTTTTAGGTCTATTTTTTTAATGGCTGGCTGGCGATCGACTGACACACCCTCCACCATCGACCGGTAGCTCGCCATCCACGTAATGGGCACCCTGCTCTAACTATTAAAACATTGAATTAATTAATAGTAAATCTACTTCATGGAAATGTGTTTATGGCGGTCAGATCTGGAACCAATTGGCGGCAATAAACGAAGGACCGCGTATCCTGTTCTCTCTATCTCGCCCCAACCATTAATTGTATTACTATTATCATCAATATTATGAGGAGCATGGTTTCTTGACCTGCTTAATGTGTGACTTACCCTGACATAACTTCTCTTGTCAGTTGGCACTATCTAAATCAGGGGTGCTCACACTTTTTCTGCAGGCGAGCTACTTTTCAATTGATCAAGTCGTGGGGATCTACCTCATTCATATATATAATTTGCATTTACTTATTTATGAAATATATGTTTTTGTTAACAAGTTAAAGGTGTTTAATGATAATACAAGCATGTTTAACACATATAGTTAATATTGTTAACAAGTTAAAGGTGTTTAATGATAATACAAGCATGTTTAACACATATAGTTAATATTGTTAATAAGTTAAAGGTGTTTAAAGATAATGCAAGCATGTTTAACACAGTTAATATTGTTAACAAGTTAAAGATGTTTAATGATAATGCAAGCATGTTTAACACATATAGTTAATATTGTTAATAAATTAAAGGTGTTTAATGATAATACAAGCATGTTTAACACATACCGTATTTTCCGCACTATTAGCCGCACCTAAAAACCACAAATTTACTCAAAAGCTGACAGTGCGGCTTATAACCCGGTGCGCTTTATATATGGATTAATATTAAGATTCATTTTCATAAAGTTTCGGTCTCGCAACTACGGTAAACAGCCGCCATCTTTTTTCCCCGTAGAAGCGGAAGCGCTTCTTCTTCTATGGTATAAGCAACTGCCAAGGTAAGCACCCGCCCCCCGTAGAAGAAGAAGCGCGCGGGTATTACGTTTCATTTCCTTTGTGTGTTTACATCTGTAAAGACCACAAAATGGCTCCTACTAAGCGACACACTGTGGTTCTAGCTTGCCATGCTAATGGCCAGAAACTTCCACCCATGGTGATATTCAAAAGGAAGACCTTGCCAAAAGAGAACTTTCCAGCCGGCGTCATCATAAAAGCTAACTCGAAGGGATGGATGGATGAAGAAAAGATGAGCGAGTGGTTAAGGGAAGTTTACGCGAAGAGGCCGGGTGGCTTTTTTCACGCAGCTCCGTCCATGTTGATATACGACTCCATGCGCGCCCACATCACAGATGGTGTCAAAAAACAAGTGAAGCACACAAATACAACACTCGCCGTCATTCCGGGTGGATTAACCAAAGAACTCCAACCGCTCGATATTGGTGTCAACAAGGCATTTAAAGCATGACTGCGAACGGCGTGGGAACAATGGATGACCGAAGGCGAACACACATTCACTAAGACAGGGAGACAGCGCCGGACGACATACGCCAACATCTGCCAGTGGATCGTAAATGCCTGGGCGGATATTTCGGTCTCAACTGTGGTCCGAGCTTTCCGGAAGGCAGGATTCACGGAACTGCTGGAAAAACAACAGCGACACTGACTCTGATGACTTCGACGAGACGGAGCCGGCCATTTTGGATCCCGTAATTCGCCCAACTTTTTAATTCGGACACCGTAGGAGAAGAATTCGAGGGATTTATGAATGAAGAATAACTTCAGAAAGTGAGTGTTATGTTTATTTTGTGTGTTGTGACATTAACGTTCGAGCAACATTAAGTTATTGCTATTGCTCTGCACTATTTTGAATTTTACTATGTTTGTGATTGCACATTTGCACATTACCGTACATTTTGGGAGTGAACAGAGTTGTTAGAACGCTGGTTTTTAATATATTATTAAAGTTTAACTGACCTATCTGACTGTTTTTTTGACATTCCCTTTAGCGCAGTTAGATGCGGCTTATAACACGGGGCGGCTTATAGGTGGACAAAGTTTTGAAATATGCCGTTCATTGAAGGCGCGGCTTATAACACGGGGCGGCTTATGGTGCGGAAAATACGGTAGTTAATATTGTTAACAAGTTAAAGGTGTTTAAAGATAATACAAGCATGTTTAACACTTATAGTTAATATTGGTAATAAGTTAAAGGTGTTTAAAGATAATACAAGCATGTTTAACACATATAGTTAATATTGTTAACAAGTTAAAGGTAATTAAAGATAATACAAGCATGTTTAACACATATAGTTAATATTGTTAACAAGTTAAAGGTGTTTAATGATAATACAAGCATGTTTAACACATATAGTTAATATTGTTAATAAGTTAAAAGTGTTTAAAGATAATACAAGCATGTTTAACACATATAGATTCCTTTCTTTCATGAAGACAAGAATATAAGTTGGTGTATTACCTGATTCTGATGACTTGCATTGATTGGAATCAGACAGTGGTGCTGATAACGTCCGCATTTTCGAATGGAGGAGAAAAAAAGTCCTCCTTTCTGTCCAATACCACATGAAAGTGTTTGGTTTTTGGCATCTTATTTATCCAGCTTCCGTACTCCTTTGTATACACTTTACAAGAAATACCTTGTCGGCAAACTCCGTAGCTTGCTAGCTTGTGCACGCCAGCTTTCTGAGACTGTTATTTTGTTAGCGCAGGCAGGATGAAGCAGAACTTTTATTGTGCAACTGTGCAGTCGGTCTTTGGAGTTTTGACGACAGGTACGGCGCCAGAGTCTGTTGAAATAAAGTGTTTCTCGCCTTCCTGTCGGTAATTTTAATGAGCTGGCAGCAGCCAGCGTCATCTCAGAAGACCCTCGGGTGCCGTGAATGTCAATCAAGTGACGAAAGTGACGTCATAGTGAAGATTTATGATCGCTCATTTTTAGGATTATTTTTTTAATGCCTGGCTGGTGATCGACTGACACACCCTCCGAGATCGACCGGTAGCTCGCGATCGACGTAATGAGCACCCCTGATCTAAATAATCATTTTGTTCTGTTGATATAAAAACAACTTTTTGTAAAAAAAATGGTCACTAATGTGATCAGGTCAAAATATATTATCATTACGGACGCAACAAGTAAAGCAAGACTGACCTGGTTCTTTCTTCTCCTTCTTCACACGTGGAGTCTTTGGTTTGATTACAGGAGTTTCACCTGCTGCTGCATCTCCATCATCATCACCCTCCAACTTCAGAGCTGGGTCGGCGTCAACCTGAGAAGAAAACAGCTTGTTGGCTGTGTTTCTCTTAACCATTTTTACCTTATCTACTGTCGAATTCAGGGGTTCTTAACCTTTTTTGACCTCGGGGCCCAACTTTTCCACTACAAAGGGGCCCACTAAAATATTAACGCTGAATTAGTCATCGTACTCCTTATTTAAAATGTATTCAATGATTACAGTTAACCTACTTATAGTTTACAACCTTGTCAAATGATATGAAAGTATTTGTTAATCACGCACCATTAAATGTTACTGTGGAGGAGTGATTGCAACACTGCGTATTGACGTGCGTTACCTTTTTCTTTTTGGTCACTTTCTTGGTGGAGTCCGATTTGAGTGGCTGAGAAGGCGGATCCACCCTGCGGCCAAATGGTGATGGCATTGTCTCCTCCAGATTCAGCTTCTTGGCCTTGGGTTTCCCCACTTTGCCTTTGATTAGTTTGACAACTTTCCCCAAACTCTGCTCTTCCCGCTCTATTGCCTCGAATTTCTGAAGCAAAAGAAATGAAATCCAGTAAAAAATAGCTACAAAGTGTTTGCATTAGCTAGCATGTTGATTGTAAACACGTACATCTAACTCTTCAATGAACACTGCCAAATCCTCCTTCCACAGATCTTCTGAGGATTTCTTCTGGAGATTTTCCAGCTCCGCTGTCTGCACACAAATACAATATTAACAGGTGAACATGAAAGGTGTCTCGTGTGATTCAAACTGGGTTCACGCTGACAACCTGTGGTGCAATTACTCTGCAATTGTTCCTTTGCTCAAGTGTGCAATTGTTCCTTTGCTCAAGTGTGCAAGTGAAAAAGGGTGTCCCTCAAGGTTCTGTGTTGGGTCCCTTATTATTCACTATTTACATAAATAATCTTGGACAGTCGGACACGTTTCCGGTGAGGGTTGGACTCCGCCAAGGCTGCCCTTTGTCACCGATTCTGTTCATAACTTTTATGGACAGAATTTCTAGGCGCAGTCAAGGCGTTGAGGGGATCCGGTTTGGTGGCTGCAGGATTAGGTCTCTGCTTTTTGCAGATGATTTGGTCCTGATGGCTTCATCTGGCCAGGATCTTCAGCTCTCACTGGATCGGTTCGCAGCTGAGTGTGAAGCGACTGGGATGAGAATCAGCACCTCCAAGTCCGAGTCCATGGTTCTCGCCCGGAAAAGGGTGGAGTGCCATCTCCGGGTTGGGGAGGAGATCTTGCCCCAAGTGGAGGAGTTCAAGTACCTCGGAGTCTTGTTCACGAGTGAGGGAAGAGTGGATCGTGAGATCGACAGGCGGCTCGGTGCGGCGTCTTCAGTAATGCGGACGCTGTATCGATCCGTTGTGGTGAAGAAGGAGCTGAGCCGGAAGGCAAAGCTCTCAATTTACCGGTCGATCTACGTTCCCATCCTCACCTATGGTCATGAGCTTTGGGTTATGACCGAAAGGACAAGATCACGGGTACAAGCGGCCGAAATGAGTTTCCTCCGCCGGGTGGCGGGGCTCTCCCTTAGAGATAGGGTGAGAAGCTCTGCCATCCGGGAGAGCTCAAAGTAAAGCCGCTGGTCCTCCACATCGAGGAGCCAGATGAGGTGGTTCGGGCATCTGGTCAGGATGCCACCCGAGCGCCTCCCTAAGGAGGTGTTTAGGGCATGTCCGACCGGTAGGAGGCCACGAGGAAGACCCAGGACACGTTGGGAAGACTATGTCTCCCGGCTGGCCTGGGAACGCCTCGGGATTCCCCGGGAGGAGCTGGACGAAGTGGCTGGGGAGAGGGAAGTCTGGGCTTCCCTGCTTAGGCTGCTGCCCCCGCGACCCAACCTCGGATAAGCGGAAGAAGATGGATGGATGGATGGAATCTTGGACAGAATATTCCGAACTCAACTTTCCATTTCTATGCTGATGATACTGTCATATACTGCACAGCACCCACTCTTGCTGAGGCTTTTAAATATCTACAACATGCATTTGACAGAGTACAAGAACAACTTTGCTATCTTCAACTGGTTTTAAATGCAGAGAAAACAAAGTGTATGCTCTTTACCACATCAAAAACTGTAAGATCATCACTGTGTGAGAACATTTTAACAAGAAATGGGCAACAAATTATGTTAGTATCTGCTTTTAAATATTTAGGATTTTTAATTGATGACCACTTGAGTTTTAAGGAGCACATTCAGTATGTTGTAAAAAAAACTGAAACTTTTACTGGGATTTTATTATAGAAACAAGTCTTGCTTTTCTTTTATTGTGAAACAGAAATTGGTGGAAACAACCTTTTTACCTGTTATTGACTATGGAGATGTGTTGTACATGAATGCTACTGCTGGTTGTCTCCACAAGCTGGATAGTGTGTACCACGGGGCACTGAGATTCATCACCAACTGCGCTCCCCTTACTCACCATTGTGTGTTATACTCAATGGTTAACTGGACATCTTTATGTGCTCGACGCCTCAATCATTGGTATGTTTTCATCTACAAAACCATTCTGGGTATCACTCCATCTTATCTGTCTTGTCTTTTAACAAAGAAACAAGGAAGTCACAATCTTCGTTCAATGAATGTTCTGCAATTTGTCGTCCCCAAAGTAAGAACTGAACTGGGCAAGAAAGCATTTAGGTTTTCAGCACCAAAGGCTTGGAATAACCTACAATCGAACATTAAACTTCAAACCCTAGTTACGTTGAATGAGTTTAAAGCTTCTGTGAAAGGATTGCAGTCTACCTTGTCTGTATGCACATGTGTCATGTGAGCAAGTTTTAATGTTGTAAATGTGATGTTTTATGTATTTGTTTACTGTTTTTAATGTAACCTTGCTACTGCCCTCTTGGCCAGGTCTCCCTTGGAAAAGAGATCTTTGATCTCAATGGGATTTTACCTGGTTAAATAAAGGCTAATAATAATAATAAGTGTGGCTGCCATCATCACAACATTGGTGTGCACCAAATAACAGCTCACTTTCAAATGGGCTGAGAGCCACCTCTTCAATCTGTCTTGGTCCACTAGCAAGTCAACTCTTGTTTGGTCCACTTGCAAATTAACTCTTTTTTGGTGCACACCAATGCTATAATGATGGCAGCTCTCTGTTATGACCAGGGAGGTTTTCAGCCAAAGTTCTATGGAACAAGGCCTCGTTCATCTGCCCTCCATTGTGGTGAGGCCTTCTTCATACCTGCCAACTTTTGAAATCAGAAAAACCTAGTAGCCAGGGTCCAAGGGCCGCAGGCCCCGGTAGGTCCAGGACAAAGTCCTGGTGGGGCGTTCAGGCTTCGCCCCCCCGACGCAAAATGATTATTAGCATTCAGACAGGTTAAAATGTTGCTAAAACCATCACTTTTCTATCAGTCACAGTGACTTTTCAAAACAAAAATATTACAGCAAAAATCATATGGGTTGATTGACATGTTTATTCTGTAAACTAACTTCAATAGTTTGAAATTATTTTGACAGTTAATGCCAGTTATCCTGTCAACCTTTCACAAGACTTCAATTTGTTAATTGAAAGTATAAACAGTATAAACACTTTTTACAGTAAACAAATGGTAAAACAGTACTTAACAATTCCATTGGTGTCATTATTAACTTTCTGTCCAAGCTTGTATAATCTACTGCCTTGTTCAATTGTAAAAAATATTCTGTGCCTAAAATTCACATTTCTATCACAATGATCATACTGTAAACATGGTAAGCTAACTTCATTAAAATTAATAGTCCTGTCAATAGCATGGAATTACAATTCAAATGTAGTTTTTTTGTAAGCCTTTCAAAAGAATTCAAAATATGAAAAATGAATGAAAATTAATTTAAGCCATCAGACACTTGAAAAGTGGCACATCACATCTCTAATGTAATCATTTGAACTTTTCAACAGAAATAGCACTGCAAAAATATTAAGGACATACTTCTGTATTTTGGTAGTTATGCTGTCAACATTTAACAAGATTTCTTCAACTTGGACTTGAAAGCATAAATAGTATAAACACTTTTAACAGTATAACAGTACTAAACAATTCCAATAGATAACATTGGTGTCATTACCTTTTTGTTTGCTCAATTATTGCCTCCGTAAATAAAACTTCGGCATTTATCACATCCAAAGAATCTGTTTGGGCGACGAAAAACGTTGAAAGTTTTCCACTTGTATCGCTAGCAACGGCATTAGACTTGTGTTTTTTTGTCCCAACGTGGTCTTTTACATCGCTAATTCCTCCGTGTCCGATCGAAAAATCTTGTCTGCACAAGGTGCAATTCGCGTAGTTTTCACCCTTTTTGGAACGGATAATTATTCCCGGATAGGCTTTTAAATATTCTTCACGGAATGACTGCAGTTTTCTTTTCGGTTTAAGACTCGTTTGCGATTTTTCTCCGGCTGATTCCATGATCGTTCGCTCGTTTGGAAACAATGGCCTCGTGCTTGGCAGCGATGCTATAAATAGCCTCGCGCATGGCATTCGGAATGGCTCGATAGGAAGTTACGGGAAGCAGTGTCGATTGTCATTGTTGTTACGCGATTTCGTGAATAAAACTTTAAAAAAAAATTTTTTTTTTAATTACCGTATTTTCCGCACTATTAGCCGCACCTAAAAACCACAAATTTACTCAAAAGCTGACAGTGCGGCTTTTAACCCGGTGCGCTTTATATATGGATTAATATTACGATTCATTTTCATAAAGTTTCGATCTCGCAACTTCGGTAAACAGCCGCCATCTTTTTTCCCAGTAGAACAGGAAGCGCTTCTTCTTCTACGCAAGCAACCGCCAAGGTAAGCACCCGCCCCCATAGAACAGGAAGCGCTTCTTCTTCTACTGTAAGCAACCACCCGCCCGCGTAGAAGAAGAAAAAGCGCGCGGATATACCGTACGTTTCATTTCCTTTGTGTGTTTACATCTGTAAAGACCACAAAATGGCTCCTACTAAGCGTCAGGGATCCGGTTCATGAAAAGACGCAATCTCTCCATCCGCACACGGATTACTATTTCACAGCAACTGATATTCCTGTGAACCGCACTGTGGATACAACGGGAGCACGTACGGTGAATATTCGCACCACAGGGAATGAGAAGTCATCCTTCACTGTGGTTCTAGCTTGCCATGCTAATGGCCAGAAACTTCCACCCATGGTGATATTCAAAAGGAAGACCTTGCCAAAAGAGACCTTTCCAGCCGGCGTCATCATAAAAGCTAACTCGAAGGGATGGATGAAGAAAAGATGAGCGAGTGGTTAAGGTAAGTTTAAGTTTACGCGAAGAGGCCGGGTGGCTTTTTTCACGCAGCTCTGTCCATGTTGATATACGTATGTTTGTGATTGCACATTTGCGTACATTTTGGGAGTGAACAGAGTTGTTAGAACGCTGGTTTTTAATATATTATTAAAGTTTGACTGACCTATCTGACTGTTTTTTTTACATTCCTTTAGCGCAGTTAGATGCGGCTTACAACACCGGGCGGCTTATAGGTGGACAAAGTTTTGAAATATGCCGTTCATTGAAGGCGCGGCTTTTAACCCAGGGCGCCTTATGGTGCGGAAAATACGGTAATGAAAAACCGTATTTTTTATCACTGCAACCGTAACCCGGAATAGGTTGATGAAAACCGTACTAATTACGGGAAAACCGGAGTAGTTGGCAGGTATGCTTCTTGTATTCTTAGCAGAGAAACATCCCTAAAGTAGGATGTTGACGTCTGTCAGTAATAGGAGTTGCATCCAGGCCCCACAGTGTACTGAAGATGATCTGGCCTAACCAACCACTGGAGGCCCGACAGCGCACTGACGTAGTGATGCTGCTATTGGATTCATATTCAACATTTCTCTGGGTTAGGGTTTGCCGATCTCTAACCCTTCAGAAAATACATGTCTTCTTGATACTGCAGGATGTCAATCATTACAGTCGTTTATTTTATTGATTTAATCAACTCTCCACACATCATTTCATACAGGCTACCTTGGGATTCCGGGTTGCTCTTTCATCTTTCTCAAAATCTCTCCTACAACACCACAAAACGTTGCATGGAGCTTCAAAATGAGGGTGATTGACTGTTGCATGTTGGAATTATTGTGCCAACTGTAGACTTTTTTTCCCACCAAGATTCTTACTGAAGGCACAAGATGTGCTTTGACTTTTTGACACAATCGATCATTCCTTACTTCTGCAAAAATTGGAAAACTATGGCATAAGAAGTGTTTCACAACAGTGGTCAAATAGTTATTTAAGTAATAGATCTCAATATGTGGAAATGAATAAGACTAAATCACAGCCAAGAAGAGTAACTTGTGGTATTGGGACATAAGTTATTTATACCGGTACTCTATTTAAATTATACTTGTTCAGTATCTAATCAATTGAAATTAATTATGTTTGCAGATGATACAAATGTATATTGTTCAGGAGAAGACTTGAAGGAAGTGTTGAGGGTAATAGAGGTTGAGTTTATTCAGCTAAAAAATGGTTTGATATTAATAAGTTATCATTAAATGCTAAGAAAACGAAATTTATGGTGTTTAGTGGTACAAGGACAAATTGTGAAGCAAAATTAAAATTAAATCTAGTGGAAATTGATAGAGTATATGAAACTAAATTCATGGAAATAGTAATTGATCATAAATTATGTTGGAAACCGCATATTGAATATATAAAGGGAAAAATATCCAAATCCATTGCTATTCTTTATAAAGTAAGACACATGCTGAATAAGAAATAACAATGTTGCTATAGCTTGGTTAATATGGAGACCTCGACGGCGGAACAGGCGGAAGACGGTAGATTTTAAAGGGGAACATTATCACAATCTCAGAAGGGTTAAAACCATTAAAAATCAGGTCCCAGTGGCTTATTTTATTTTTCAAAGTTTTTTTCAAAATTTTACCCATCACGCAATATCCCTAAAAAAAGCTTCAAAGTGCCTGATTTTAACCATCGTTATATACACCCGTCCATTTTCCTGTGACGTCACATAGTGATGCCGATACAAACAAACATGGCGGATAGAACAGCAAGGAATAGCGACATTAGCTCGGATTCAGACTCGGATTTCAGCGGCTTAAGCGATTCAACAGATTACGCATGTATTGAAACGGATGGTTGTAGTGTGGAGGCAGGTAGCGAAAACCAAATTGAAGAAGAAACTGAAGCTATTGAGCCATATCGGTTTGAACCGTATGCAAGCGAAACCGACGAAAACGACACGACAGCCAGCGACACGGGAGAAAGCGAGGACGAATTCGGCGATCGCCTTCTAACCAACGATTGGTATGTGTTTGTTTGGCATTGAAGGAAACTAACAAATATGAACTAGGTTTACAGCATATGAAATTCATTTGGCAACAACATGCACTTTGAGAGTGCAGACAGCCCAGTTTTCATCAATTAATATATTCTGTAGACATACCCTCATCCGATCGCAGATTTCTTTGACTTTATCGTTGGAAATGCATCTGCTTTGAGTGTCGCAGGATATCCACACATTCTTGCCATCTCTGTCGTAGCATAGCTTTCGTCGGTAAAGTGTGCGGAACAAACGTCCAATTTCTTGCCACTTTGGCATCTTTGGGCCACTGGTGCAACTTGAATCCGTCCCTGTTCGTGTTGTTACACCCTCCGACAACACACCGACGAGGCATGATGTCTCCAAAGTACGAAAAAACGGAAAATAACAGAGCTGATTTGACTCGGTGTTTGAGAAAATGGCGGATTGCTTCCCGATGTGACGTCACAACGTGACGTCATCGCTCCGAGAGCGAATAATAGAAAGGCGTTTAATTCGCCAAAATTCAACCATTTAGAGTTCGGAAATCTGTTAAAAAAATATATGGTCTTTTTTCTGCAACATCAAGGTATATATTGACGCTTACATAGGTCTGGTGATAATGTTCCCCTTTAAGAACTACCACAACGGCTGCAATGACGGGAGAAGGCTGCAGCAGAAAAGGGTCCCCAGTCGTCTTGGACTCCATGCCACTGGACCCTGACCCGATTCTGTTAAGGACCGTGTGGTGACTGTCTGTGCACCAGTCTCCCCACGTTAAACTAAGTCACGCACAGGAATCCTCCATAAAAGGGATACACCCCTACCAGGAGGATTGTCATACTCGTTCGAGTGACCGCCAATGATGATGATGAAGAAATGTCTGCATATGTTATATTATTCTTTTATTTTTCCATATTTAACATATTGTGTTGAAGTTTGGGGAAATGTTTATAAAACAAACATAGACCCAATAATTAAACTTCAAAAAAGGGTCATTAGAATAATACACAAAGCGCTTAATATGAACATACCAATCCATTATTCATAAGTTTTAATGTGTTAAAATGTTCAGATATTGTGTTTTTAAAAACAATGGACATTATGTTTGGAGTAAAGAACAACAGCCTTCCAGCTTGTATTCTTCGCTTATTTCCATTAAGAGAAAACTATAATTTACAGGGGATATTGATTTTTGAAATAGGTGAAGTAAGAAGTAATATAAAATACAAATGTATTTCAGTTTTAGGAGTTAAATGGTGGAACAAGCTCAGCGATGAGTTGAAGACATGTACTTCTTTGTTAAGGTTTAAGAAAACCTTGAAAAGTGAAATAATTGAAATTTATAAAATATAGTAACAATTACTTTCATCCCATTGATTTTTTTTTTTTTTTTAACGTTGATGTTCCTGGCAATCTTATTTTCAGTGGAGGTATAGGATAGGCAAATATAAGCGGCTTCAGCCTATTCCTTTTTCGGTCATTCTTTTTCTTTTCTTTTCTTTTTGTGTGTAAATGTCCATCCATGTGTATGATTGTTAAATATGTATAATCTGTACTGTTAAACTGGTCACAAAAAATGGTTAATGGTTGATTATATGACCGATATAAACTTATTTCATTCATTCATTCATTCACTTGGGGTCGAAAGTCTTGCTGGTTATTTGAGGATGGAAAACTTATTCCACTTGTCAAAAACTAAACTACCGTATTTTCAGCACTATTAGCCGCACCTAAAAACCACAAATTTACTCAAAAGCTGACAGTGCGGCTTTTAACCCGGTGCGCTTTATATATGGATTAATATTACGATTCATTTTCATAAAGTTTCGATCTCGCAACTACGGTAAACAGCCGCCATCTTTTTTCCCGGTAGAACAGGAAGCGCTTCTTCTTCTACGCAAGCAACCGCCAAGGTAAGCACCCGCCCCCATAGAACAGGAAGCGCTTCTTCTTCTACTGTAAGCAACCACCCGCCCGCGTAGAAGAAGAAGAAGCGCGCGGATATTACGTTTCATTTCCTTTGTGTGTTTACATCTGTAAAGACCACAAAATGGCTCCTACTAAGCGACAGGGATCCGGTTCATGAAAAGACGCAATCTCTCCATCCGCACACGGATTACTATTTCACAGCAACTGCCTAAAGACTTTCAAGAAAAGCTGGCTACTTTCCGTGCATATTGTAAAAACAAGATAGCTGAAAAAAAGATCCGGCCAGAGAACATTATCAACATGGACGAGGTTCCACTGACTTTTGATATTCCTGTGAACCGCACTGTGGATACAACGGGAGCACGTACGGTGAATATTCGCACCACAGGGAATGAGAAGTCATCCTTCACTGTGGTTCTAGCTTGCCATGCTAATGGCCAGAAACTTCCACCCATGGTGATATTCAAAAGGAAGACCTTGCCAAAAGAGACCTTTCCAGCCGGCGTCATCATAAAAGCTAACTCGAAGGGATGGATGAAGAAAAGATGAGCGAGTGGTTAAGGTAAGTTTAAGTTTACGCGAAGAGGCCGGGTGGCTTTTTTCACGCAGCTCTGTCCATGTTGATATACGATTCCATGCGCGCCCACATCACGCTGGTTTTAATATATTATTAAAGTTTGACTGACCTATTTGACTGTTTTTTTGACATTCCTTTAGCGCAGTTAGATGCGGCTTATAACACGGGGCGGCTTATAGGTGGACAAAGTTTTGAAATATGCCGTTCATTGAAGGCGCGGCTTTTAACCCAGGGCGCCTTATGGTGCGGAAAATACGGTACTACATTTGTGTTGGTATTCCATGTCTTACACGTAACAAACGTGTCTGTGTAAGGAGGTAAACTAAGCAGGCATCAATGGTATGATAGCAATGCCAGTGCCAACCTGGATTATATATGTATATATTCTTTACTTTGGTCCATACCAAGTACAAATGTGAACACAGCCTAAAACCATAGATGTGCAGACAATAGAAATGATTATGATTCATCAAACCTTTTGGTCCCTTTGTTTCAGGAGCTCCTCAACCTTCTCTTTTGTCAAGCACCATAGAGACATGTTAAGGATGTAGTTAAAATTTGGGCCCGAAGTAGAACCAGAGTCCACCGAGCTGTCACTCTCATTTCCGTCATTGTCATCTTCCAGAGCCTGTGAGACAAAGCAAACATGTAGCTAAGAATCTATTTGTACTCAGCAGGAACGTCTGTTGGTAATGTTAACAATCAGACCAACTTCCGTTTAACAACTCAGAAGTGTTTCATTCTCCATTTCACAGTATCTAACAAAAGCATTTCAGTATCATATCTTGTCCCAGGACAAGACAATACACATTGAACCTTGATCTACAGTGCATCTGCAAAGTATTCACAGTACTTCACTTTTTCCACATTTTGTCATTCAGCTTTATTCCATAATGGAATAAATTAACTTCTACACACACCCAACCTTATAATGACAATGTGAAGGAGTTGTTGTTTTTTACATTTTTGAAAAAAAGAAGAAGGAAAAAAAGGCATGAGTATTCACAGTAGAGATGCGCGGATAGGCAATTATTTCATCCGCAACCGCATCAGAAAGTCATCAACCATCCGCCATCCACCCGATGTAACATTTGATCAGAACCGCACCCGCCCGCACCCACCCGTTGTTATATATCTAATATAGACGATGCAAGGCATTAGTGAGGTTATAAAGCTTTTGCCTGTTAAAGAAAGGAGACTGATCCAATGCAGCACAGACATTCGCGTGCCACGCTGTCACGACCCAGACGCACACCAGTGCGCAATCATATGGGAGCCGCGCTGAGCGCACCTCCAAGCGCGTCTCGCTGCCGGCGACGGCCGGGTATGGGCCCGACGCTCCAGCGCCATCCATTTTCAGGGCTAGTTGATTCGGCAGGTGGGTTGTTACACACTCCTTAGCGGGTTTCGACTTCCATGGCCACCGTCCTGCTGTCTATATCAACCAGGGTGAGCCCCACCCCTTTCGTGAGCGCACTGCGCGCGGAGTGACCCCTGTTACGCGCCCCCGGCAACAGGGGTGGCGGGCAGGTAAGGTGCGCGGGCGGAGTGACCCCTGTTACGAGCCCCCGGCCACGGGGGTGGCGGGCAGGTAAGCTGCTTACCTGCTGCGCGTGACGCCGGCCGCGGCGAAGGCGGACGAGGCGGGGTGTCGGTGCGGTGGGCGCGGTGGTGACCCTGGACGTGCGTCGGGCCCTTCTCGCGGATCGCCTCAGCTACGGCTCCCGGTGGGGCCCTCTCGGGGGAAGGGGCCTCGGTCCCGGACCCCGGCGAGGCGTCCCTTCTCCGCTCCGTAAAAGTGTCCATCTCTTTTCTTTTTTTTTCTTCTGTTGTGGCATATGCAGCAGGTGCCTGCTCGTTTTTCGTATGTGGGTAACAACATTTAACTATGTATATATATTTCCCAATTGGTTTAACTGCCACCCGCCTGAATCTATTTAAAATCTAATTTTTTTTTATTTCAACCGCACGACCCGACCTGCGGATAAAATCTAATTTTTTTTAATTTCATCCGCCCGATCCGCGGATAATCCGCGGACTCCGCGGTTGTGCCCGCAAACCGCGCATCTCTAATTCACAGCCTTTGTTCAATACTTTATTGCAATTCAAGTCTTTTTGAATTTGATGCCACAAGCATGGCACACCTATCTTTGGGCAATTCCGTCCATTCCTCTTTGCAGCACCTCTCAAGCTCTATCAGGTTGGATGGGTGTGCAGCCATTTTCAGATGTTTCCAGAGATGTTTAATTGGATTCAAGTCTGGGCTCTGACTGGGCCACTCAAGGACATTTACAGAGTTGTCCTGAAGCCATTCCTTTGATATCTTGGCTGAGGGTGGTTAAAAGATGAAACGTCGCCCCAGAGCGCTCTGGGGCAGGTTTTCATTCAGGATGTTTCTGTGCATTGCCGCATTCATCTTTCCCTCTATCCTGACTAATATCCCAGTTCCTGCCGCTGAAAACCATCCCCACAGCATGATGCTGCCACCACCACTGTAGAAATGGTGATTGCCTGGTGATGAGCGGTGCCTGATTTCCTCCAAACATGACGCCTGGCATTCACGCCAAAGAGTTCAATCTTTGTCTCGTCAGACCAGAACATTTTGTCCCTCATGGTCTGAGAGTCCTTCAGCTGCGTTTTGGCAAACTTTTACGAAGGAATGGCTTCCGTCTGGCCACTCCACCATACAGGCCTGATTGGTGGAAGGCTGCAGAAATAATAATAGATTTTATTTGTAAAAAAAAAAAAAGCACTTTACATTGAGTAAACAACCTCAAAGTGCTATACAGTGTATTAAAAAAATAAAAAAATAAAAAGATAATAAACAAATAAATAAAAATAAAAACTAGAACAGCCAAATAGCTAAAACTAGTATTCATATATATAAAAAAGTTTTGTTTTTTTTAAAGAAAGGTTTTTAAGCCTTTTTTTAAATAATCCACAGTCTGCGGTGACCTCAGGTGGTCAGGGAGAGCGTTCCACAGACTGGGAGCGGCGGAGCAGAAAGCCCGGTCTCCCATTGTTCTTAGCTTTGTCCTCGGAGGTTGGAGGAGGTTAGTCTGTCCGGAGCGGAGGTGTCGCGTAGAGGATTTGGGGGTGAGTAGTTCTTTGAGGTAGAGGGGGGCATTTCCATGGAGGCACTGGTGGGTTAATAGGGAGACTTTGAATTAAATCCTGAGTGGAACAGGAAGCTAGTGAAGGGCTTTGAGAGTTCAGAATCAGCTTTATTGTCATTACGCAAGGTAACGAGATTGAGGCCATTCCATACAGTGCGATGTGTGCATGCTAGAAAAACAATGTGCAAATATATAAAAATATAAAAAATGTAGAAGTGCAATAAATATGGTGTGAAATGAATATATACACGGAAAAAAAACAACAAAAAAACAGGGTGGTTGGTGGAATGGGTTATTGCACCGAAGAGAAGGCAGTTATGAGGGACAATGGGGCAGTCCGTTCAGGATGGTTATGGCCCTGGGGAAGAAGCTGTTCTTTAGCCTGTTTGTTTTGGTTTTAATGCACCTGTAGCGCTTCCCAGAGGGCAGCAGGTGGAACAGGTCAGAGCCAGGGTGGGTGCTGTCCTTGATGATGGCACTGGCTCTGTTGAGGCAGCGGGAGGTGTAGATGTCCGTCAGAGAGGGGTGAGGGCGGCCGATGATCTTCTGAGCCGTCTTGACCACTCTTTGCAGCCTCTCCCTGTCTGCTGCAGTGCAGCTGCCGTACCATACCGTAATACAGTAGGTCAGCAGGCTCTCGATGGACGAGCGGTAGAAGCTCAGCAGCAGGTCAGGCTTCAGGTTGTACTTCCCGAGGACTCTAAGGAAGTGTAGCCGCTGCTGAGCCTTCTTAATGATTGATGTGGTGTTGACTGTCCAGGAGAAGTCATTAGAGATGTGGACTCCAAGGTACCTGAAGGTGTGGACCCTCTCTACACGCTCGCCGTTGATGTAGAGGGGGGCAGGGTCGGTGCTGCTCCTCCTGAAGTCGACGATGATGAGAGTTGGGGTGATGTGGTCATATTTCCGCACTCTCATCAGGATCCTAGCAGCACTATTCTGTATGTATTGCAGCTTCTGAATGTTCTTGCTGGGGATCCCCACAAGAAGTGCGTTGCAGTAGTCTAGAGATGTTTGTCCTTCTGGAAGGTTCTCCTCTCTCCACAGAGGAATGATGTAGCTCTGACAAGTTAACAATTGGGTTCTCGGTCACCTGCCTGACTAAAGCCCTTCTCCCCCAATTGCTCAGTTTAGGCGGTCGGCCGGCCAGCTCTAGGAAAAGTCCTGATGGTTCCAAAATTCTTCCATGATGAATGATGGAAGCCACTGTGCTCTTTGGGACCTTCAAGGCAGCAGATATTTTTCTGTACCCTTCCCCAGATGTGTGCTTTGAGACAATCCTGTTTTGAGAGGTCTGCAGAGGATTCCTTCGACTTCATTCTTGGTTAGTTCTCTGCCATGCACTGTCAAGTGTGGGATCTAATATACAGACAGGTGCCTTTCATCATCATGTCCAGCCAACTGAATCTACCACACATGGACTCCAATTAAGCTGTAAGAACATCCCAAGGATGATCAGTTGAAATAGGATGCACCTGAGCTCACTTTTGAGATTCATGGCAAAGGCTGTGAATACTTATGTGCATGTGATTACTTAGTTTTTGTTTTCTTTTTAATTTGCATGTTTAAATATGCCAGTATATACTCAATGCAGCTATATCATCTACAAAATACAGCTACCGTATTTTCTGCACTATAAGGCGCACCTAAAAACCACACATTTTCTCAAAAGCTGACAGTGCGCCTTATAACCCGGTGCGCTTTATATATGGATTAATATTACGATTCATTTTCATAAAGTTTCGATCTCGCAACTACGGTAAACAGCCGCCATCTTTTTTCCCGGTAGAACAGGAAGCGCTTCTTCTTCTACGCAAGCAACCGCCAAGGTAAGCACCCGCCCCCATAGAACAGGAAGCGCTTCTTCTTCTACTGTAAGCAACCACCCGCCCGCGTAGAAGAAGAAAAAGCGCGCGGATATTACCGTACGTTTCATTTCCTTTGTGTGTTTACATCTGTAAAGACCACAAAATGGCTCCTACTAAGCGACAAGGATCCGGTTCATGAAAAGACGCAATCTCTCCATCCGCACACGGATTACTATTTCACAGCAACTGATATTCCTGTGAACCGCACTGTGGATACAACGGGAGCACGTACGGTGAATATTCGCACCACAGGGAATGAGAAGTCATCCTTCACTGTGGTTCTAGCTTGCCATGCTAATGGCCAGAAACTTCCACCCATGGTGATATTCAAAAGGAAGACCTTGCCAAAAGAGACCTTTCCAGCCGGCGTCATCATAAAAGCTAACTCGAAGGGATGGATGAAGAAAAGATGAGCGAGTGGTTAAGGTAAGTTTAAGTTTACGCGAAGAGGCCGGGTGGCTTTCTTCACGCAGCTCCGTCCATGTTGATATACGACTCCATGCGCGCCCACATCACGCTGGTTTTAATATATTATTAAAGTTTGACTGACCTATTTGACTGTTTTTTTGACATTCCTTTAGCACAGTTAGATGCGGCTTACAACACGGGGCGGCTTATAGGTGGACAAAGTTTTGAAATATGCCGTTCATTGAAGGCGCGGCTTATAACCCAGGGCGCCTTATGGTGCGGAAAATACGGTATATCATCTATTCTGAGAAGAGAATCAGGTCTAAAACTGTTCCATTGACAGTTCATGTCAGTCGAATCTATTACAACGTCAAGTCATCTCATCACAATGTACTTTATGTATCAAAACTGCATGAATAGACCAGCACGTATACCTTTTCTTGAGCTCTGTTCCAGGCAGCTACAGGGTCTGACTCAAAGCCTTTTTGGACCAACATGCGTATCAGTTCACGCTTGGATTTGTTCTCTGTTGGGACAAAAAGTGATCAAAACACGTCACACCACATATAAATAGGAATATAGTTGAGCTGGTATCGTCAACCCCCTACCTACCAATGGAAATTTTCCCTTCGATTTTCTCCAGCACAAAACGTGCCTGGTTGGACAGTTTGGCCGCCTCAGCTCCGAGGCTACCAACTAACCAGTCCTTCCGTAGTTTGTAGTAGTGCAGGCGAAGTTCAAAGAAGTCTCTTAGAATGTCTTGGACGGAATCATATCGCTTAAGGCAACCCATATGGTCGAATAGTACCTGAGAAAAATATGCAAACACTCTGTAATGCACAGCATGACAGCACAGTGTGATGTTTCTTCTACCATTGAATTGCATGTGAGGCTAGACTGGAGCTTGAAGACTTTGTGGAGACCGGCTGCCTCAGCCTGGGCCAGTTTCTCCTCAGACATGCGAACCACAAACTTAACAGTGGAATCTGTGTGGTACTCCTTATAATCGTTGATGAGCGCTGGTGTTTTGTCGGTGCCCTGCAGCATGGGCTCCAACACTGACTCCTTGTAAGCCTGCACAAGACGATAAAAGGGCCAGCGTTATGCTCTGCACCGCTTCTTAAACATCCATCACTTTCCCACTTACAAATATATTGGATTGACTCACTTCAGCCTATTTCAAGCAAAAACTTTTATCTTCCCAGAAACACCATATACACACACACACACACACACACACACACACACACACACACACACACATACACACACATACAGGTAAAAGCCAGTAAATTAGAATATTTTGAAAAACTTGATTTATTTCAGTAATTGCATTCAAAAGGTGTAACTTGTACATTATATTTATTCATTGCACACAGACTGATGCATTCAAATGTTTATTTCATTTAATTTTGATGATTTGAAGTGGCAACAAATGAAAATCCAAAATTCCGTGTGTCACAAAATTAGAATATTACTTAAGGCTAATACAAAAAAGGGATTTTTAGAAATGTTGGCCAACTGAAAAGTATGAAAATGAAAAATATGAGCATGTACAATACTCAATACTTGGTTGGAGCTCCTTTTGCCTCAATTACTGCGTTAATGCGGCGTGGCATGGAGTCGATGAGTTTCTGGCACTGCTCAGGTGTTATGAGAGCCCAGGTTGCTCTGATAGTGGCCTTCAACTCTTCTGCGTTTTTGGGTCTGGCATTCTGCATCTTCCTTTTCACAATACCCCACAGATTTTCTATGGGGCTAAGGTCAGGGGAGTTGGCGGGCCAATTTAGAACAGAAATACCATGGTCCGTAAACCAGGCACGGGTAGATTTTGCGCTGTGTGCAGGCGCCAAGTCCTGTTGGAACTTGAAATCTCCATCTCCATAGAGCAGGTCAGCAGCAGGAAGCATGAAGTGCTCTAAAACTTGCTGGTAGACGGCTGCGTTGACCCTGGATCTCAGGAAACAGAGTGGACCGACACCAGCAGATGACATGGCACCCCAAACCATCACTGATGGTGGAAACTTTACACTAGACTTCAGGCAACGTGGATCCTGTGCCTCTCCTGTCTTCCTCCAGACTCTGGGACCTTGATTTCCAAAGGAAATGCAAAATTTGCATGGTTGGGTGATGGTTTGGGGTGCCATGTCATCTGCTGGTGTCGGTCCACTCTGTTTCCTGAGATCCAGGGTCAACGCAGCCGTCTACCAGCAAGTTTTAGAGCACTTCATGCTTCCTGCTGCTGACCTGCTCTATGGAGATGGAGATTTCAAGTTCCAACAGGACTTGGCGCCTGCCCACAGCGCAAAATCTACCCCTGCCTGGTTTACGGACGATGGTATTTCTGTTCTAAATTGGCCCGCCAACTCCCCTGACCTTAGCCCCATAGAAAATCTGTGGGGTATTGTGAAAAGGAAGATGCAGAATGCCAGACCCAAAAACGCAGAAGAGTTGAAGGCCACTATCAGAGCAACCTGGGCTCTCATAACACCTGAGCAGTGCCAGAAACTCATCGACTCCATGCCACGCCGCATTAACGCAGTAATTGAGGCAAAAGGAGCTCCAACCAAGTATTGAGTATTGTACATGCTCATATTTTTCATTTTCATACTTTTCAGTTGGCCAACATTTCTAAAAATCCCTTTTTTGTATTAGCCTTAAGTAATATTCTAATTTTGTGACACACGGAATTTTGGATTTTCATTTGTTGCCACTTCAAATCATCAAAATTAAATGAAATAAACATTTGAATGCATCAGTCTGTGTGCAATGAATAAATATAATGTACAAGTTACACCTTTTGAATGCAATTACTGAAATAAATCAAGTTTTTCAAAATATTCTAATTTACTGGCTTTTACCTGTACCGGTATATACAATCGTGGTCAAAAGTGTACATACACTTGTAAAGAACATAATGTCAAGGCTGTCTTGAGTTTTCAATAATTTCTACAACTCTTATTTTTTGTGATAGACTGATTGGAGCACATACCGTATTTTTCTGACTATAAGTCGCAGTTTTTTTCATAGTTTGGCCGGGGGTGCGACTTATACTCAGGAGCGACTTATGTGTGAAATTATTAACAGATTAGCGTAAAATATCAAATAATATTATTGATCTCATTCACGTAAGAGACTAGACGTATAAGATTTCATGGGATTTAGCGATTAGGAGTGACAGATTGTTTGGTAAACGTATAGCATGTTCTATAGGTTATAGTTATTTGAATGACTCTTACCATAATATGTTACGTTAACATACCAGTTGATTATTTATGCCTCATATAACGTACACTTATTCAGCCTGTTGTTCACTATTCTTTATTTATTTTAAATTGCCTTTCAAATGTCTATTCTTGCTGTTGGCTTTTATCAAATACATTTCCCCCAAAAATGCAACTTATATGTGGTTTTTTTCCTTCTTTATTATGCATTTTCGGCCGGTACGACTTATACTCCGGAAAATACGGTACTTGTTGGTCACAAAAAAAATTCATGAAGTTTGGTTCTTTTATGAATTTATTATGGGTCTACTGAATTACCACAAAACTTTCCTCCAGAAGGTCTTATCTTTGTCCATGTGATGTCAGATGAAACAAAAACTGAGCTGTTTGGCCACAATACCCAGCAATATGTTTGGCGTAGAAAAGGTGAGGCCTTTAATCCCAGGAACACCGGGCCTACCGTCAAGCATGGTGGTGGTAGTATTATGCTCTTCCCTGGTTTGCTGCCAATGGAACTGGTGCTTTACAGAGAGTAAATGGGACAATGAACTGAAATCATCAGCCCGGAGGTTGGGTCTTGGGCGCAGTTGGGTGTTCCAACAGGACAATGACCCCAAACACACCTCAAAAGTGGTAAAGGAATGGCTCAATCAGCCTAGAATGAAGGTTTTAGAATGGCCTTCCCAAAGTCCTGACTTAACATGTGTGGATAATGCTGAAGAAACAAGTCCATGTCAGAAAACCAACACATTTAGCTGAACTGCACCAATTTTGTCAAGAGGAGTGGTCAAAAATACAAGCAGAATCTTGTTGATGGCTACCAAAAGCGCCTTATTGCAGGTAAACTTGCCAAGGGACATGTAAGCAAATATTAACATTGCTGTATGTATACTTTTGACCCTCACATTTTCAGTAGAGCCATAATAAATTCATAAAAGAAGCAAACTTCATGAATGTTTTTTTTGTGACCAACAAGTATGTGCTCCAATCACTCTATCACAAAAAAATAAAAGTTGTAGAAAAGACTGGAAACTCAAGACAGCCATGACATTATGTTCTTTACAAGTGTATGTACTAGGGCTGCAGCTAACGATTATTTTTCTATCGATTAATCTATAGATTATTTTTCCGATTAATCGGTTAATCTATAGATTATTTTTTTCGATTAATCTATAGATTATTTTTCCTTTTACCGATTATTTTTTTTATTTAAAATGAAGAGGAAAAAATAAATGTAGGCCAGTTTTTTCAAAAGGCATGGCTTTTATTTACAAAAAAAAAAGTATGGCCACTCAGTCAACATTGACAACAACATGACAAAATATTCTGTAACAATGTAAACATTTAAAACTTTTAACATTTAACAAAATTAAAAGTAGCTTATTTGCTTTTTAATGTGCAAATATAAAAGTAAACATCCAGTGCAAATCTTAATATTCTGGAATAGTATAAGCATTTAAAAAGTAAAAGTATTGCTTATTTTGCTTTAAAATGTGCAAAAATAAAGATAAACATCCAATACAAAAAAGTGCAAAACAGAAATATTCTGTAACAAGTGTAAACATTTCAACAAAAGTAAAAGTATTGCTTATTTGCTAAAATGTGCAAAAATAAAGCTAAACATCCAATACAAAAAAATGTACAGTGTAAACATTTCAACAAAAGTAAAAGTATTGCTTATTTTGCTTAATAACACAACAATGATAGTATGATTAAAGTGAAAGTTAATTGTTGGTTTGTACATAGTATATGTAACTGTTAATGTTGTAAAAGGTATTTGCACAACTAATTAACGTTAGCGTTTGTGACACGTCTTGTGCCGTGGGGTTCTTTCCGGACCGACAGACTGAACGCCAGACGGCTTTGCCAGGTTTACAATCTTTTAATTTTACACAAAGTCTTTTCTCTTCCAACTCTTTTCTCTTTCTTTCCTCGCTTTTCAGCTCCTCTTCCTCGCTCGCTCGTCGTCCCCTGTCTCTTGCGGCGTCGCTCCCGGCGCGCCCCGCCTCGCCGCTCGCTCGCCGCCGCCGCCGCCTCTCCACAGCGTTAAAGAGGAGCGCGTCTTTGTAAACACTGAACAGGCACGCCAAACGCGCCTCTCAGAGCAAACGGTGCTTTAGTTTATGAATTTACAACGCAGATACAAATGACACATTCATGTTTTTGTGTAATAATGACAACGTATACGCACGCGGACGATTGACTTGTTGATGGTGATGGCAAGAACGCTGTCGGGGGTTTTCTTTTCAAATGTTCGTTCATAGCCGTTGTGCTGCTATGATAGGCCATTTCCGCTCGACACAGTGTGCATACAACAACATTATTAGGCCGTTTATTGAAATACTCCGACACTTTTGACGACTTTTGGCGTGCTTTTTTCCCCTCGCTCGCATCGTCTGCTTTGCGCTCCGCCATGACAGTAGTGTGACGTAAATATGCGACGCGCCGACGCACAAAAACGGCGTCGACGTATTTACGTAACCGATGACGTCGACTAAGTCGACGCGTCGTTTCAGCCTTAGTATGTACACTTTTGACCACGACTGTGTATACACACACACACCTATACAGGACTGTCTCAGAAAATTAGAATATATGTAAAATTAGAATAAGTCCTTTATTTTCTGTAATGCAACTAAAAACATGAAAGTGTCATACATTCTGGATTCATTACACATCAACTGAAATATTGCAAGCCTTTTATTATTTTAATATTGCTGATTATGGCATACAGCTTAAGAAAACTCAAAAATCCCATCTCAAAAAATTAGAATATTTCCTCAGACCAAGTAAAAAATAAAGATTTATAACAGTAAAACAAAATCAAACATTTGAAAATGTCAATTCATGCACTCAGTACTTGGTTGGGAATCCTTTTGCACGGATTACTGCACCAATGCGGCGTGGCATGGAGGCAATCAGCCTGTGGCATTGCTGAGGTGTTATGGATGCCCAGGATGCTTCAATAGCGGCCTTTAGCTCATTTGCATTATTGGATCTGGTGTCTTTCAGCTTCTTCTTCACAATACCCCACAAATTCTCTATGGGGTTCAGGTCAGGGGAGTTGGCAGGCCAATCGAGGACAGTAATGCCATGGTCAGTACACCAGTTACTGGTGGTTTTGGCACTGCTGGATCATGCAGGGAAACGAAATCATCATCTCCATAGAGCTTTTCAGTACTGAGTGCATGAATTGACATTTTCAAATGTTTGATTTTGTTTTGCTGTTATAAATCTTTTTTTTTTTACTTGGTCTGAGGAAATATTCTAATTTTTTGAGATGGGATTTTTGAGTTTTCTTAAGCTGTATGCCATAATCAGCAATATTAAAATAATAAAAGGCTTGCAATATTTCAGTTGATGTGTAATGAATCCAGAATGTATGACATTTTTGTTTTTTTTAATTGCATTACAGAAAATAAAGAACTCTATCACAATATTCTAATTTTCTGAGACAGTCCTGTATATGTATATATACACACACACACATAGGACTCCATCAGCCGTCTTCACTTCAAATATAAAGTAGTGAATTTAAAATTTAAAAGTACATGGGTTCCATTTTTGTATTTTTATTGTTGTATGGAGTAAAGGAGCGCCTATTCCTGTGCATTGACAAGTGGCGTTGACGTGCATAGTACCTGAGTCCATGTTCGTACGGGGAGTTCTGTGATCTCTATGGTGTGTTTGTCTAGGACCGACACCTCTCCACTGACCAGGTATTGGTTGGGACCAAGTTCATGGATTGTCCCTTTGAAGTTCTTGTAGCTGGGGAGCTATCAGGAGACAAAAATACACCACAAATCAACAATACAATTAACATTTATCGTTACATCCATAAAAACGTTTTAGCAGACCGGTTACGTGAACGTATAGCCTGTTTTTGTTTTTTTTAACAAATATTGTATAGCAGTTACAATAGCAATTGTAGCGCACAGAGAGCGTCACAGGTTGTTAGGATGGTGAAGGCACCTGAGTGTTAACCTATCAGGTGTTCTAGCTGTCAGAAGAATTGTATATAAGTTATCACACAATTTGTTTGCTTGCAGTTCAGGTTGCCCTGCGTAAAGACCGGTTGCCCTGGTTACTATCCACTGGTGCTTACAAAGCTGTCTTTGATCTTATCCAAGTGTGCGATGGAATGCGCCGTAGAAGTGTCGGTTTTTTCAGATCTGGACAGCCACGGGAAGAGCCTTATCAGGACGCGAAATCTACGAGCAGAGAGGGGGCAAACCCGACACCGCTCCAAGCACCTTTTGTTTTAACTGCTTTTGACCCAGTGCAGCTGCTGCATAATGAGACCCCTACCCTTAGAAGCAGCTGCAGCTACGTAATCAGGGAATGCCCAAATAAATGGGGAGGCGTGGAACTTTTTCCTCAGAGCGTGGGGTGACACTGTATGAGGATGCAGGTCCATGCGCTCTCCTTATGAGCTAAATTTAATCCTGTCTGTTTGATTCCTTGCTTCTTGTCTTGTTTAACAGATAGTTCGGTGTTTTGAACCTGACACTAGGTTCTAGTGTCAGGTCCTACCAAAGGTGCTAACTAATCAGATTAGAGCAGCTTGTTCACCATTCTATCAGGTGTTCTAGCGTTCTACCAATAGCGCCAACTGATAAGATTAGAGCAGCTTGTTACAAGTGCACCAGAAAATTGCAAAGTAGATGACACAATTTTTGGTTTAGGCAACAGCACGGGACATAAAGATAAAAAGAAGAGACATTTGTTTTGACAATTTACCATTGGCAGGGCGTCTTGATGGCTGAGCAGCCGGCTGATGTTGTTGACAATCTCTCGGGGATCGTAGTTTGGAATCTTGCATGCCCAACCTGTTCCAATACCCTCCGCACCGTTTACAAGCACCATGGGAATAATAGGAATGTACCATTCAGGCTCCACCTTCTGATTGTCATCGTACAGGAACTTCAGCAGGTTGGAGTCTCCCCCGGGAAACAACAACTTGGAAAGTGGACTGGAGAGAGGAGGATCAAAATATTTCTATGAACAGGATTAATTACTCTTTTCATTCGAGTCACACAAACCATGACTGAAGCACAAATAAATGCATGGTTGTAGATTGCCAAAATAGTTGGCGTGCGACTGTACATGTACAGTACGGCAGCGCGATTATTCCCATTAATCAATTATAACCATCATGTATGACTAGACAATTGATCCCATTAATCAATTATAACCACACATGTAGGACTGGACAATTGATCCCATTAATCAATTATAACCACACATGTAGGACTGGACAATTGATCCCATTAATCAATTATAACCATCATGTAGGACTAGACAATTGATCCCATTAATCAATTATAACCATACATGTAGGACTAGACAATTGATCCCATTAATCAATTATAACCATACATGTAGGACTAGACAATTGATCCCATTAATCAATTATAACCATCATGTATGACTAGACAATTGATCCTATTAATCAATTATAACCATCATGTATGACTAGACAATTGATCCCATGAATCAATTATAACCATACTTGTAGGACTGGACAATTGATCCCATTAATCAATTATAACTAGAGATGGCTTTTTTGCCGATATCCGATATTGTCCAACTCTTAATTACCGATTCCGATATCAACCGATACCGATATATAGAGTCGTGGGATATTAATATATATATAATATTATGCCTAATTTTGTTGTGATGCCCCGCTGGATGCATTAAACAATGTAACAAGGTTTTCCAAAATAAATCAACTCAAGTTATGGAAAAAAATGCCAACATGGCACTGCCATATTTATTATTGAAGTCACAAAGTGCATTATTTTTTTTAACGTGCCTCAAAACAGCAGCTTGGAATTTGGGACATGCTCCCAAATTCCAAGCTGCTGTTTTGAGGCATGTTAAAAATGATGAGGTTGAGGTGGGCGGGGTTGGGGTGGGTTGGGGAGGGTGTATATTGTAGCGTCCCGGAAGAGTTAGTGCTGCAAGGGGTTCTGGGTATTTGTTCTGTTGTGTTACGGTGCAGATGTTCTCCCGAAATGTGTTTGTCGTTCTTGTTTGGAGTGGGTTCACAGTGTGGCGCATATTTGTAACAGTGTTAAAGTTGTTTATACGGCCACCCTCAGTGTGACCTGTATGGCTGTTGACCAAGTATGGAGGGCATTCACTTGTGTGTGTGAAAAGACGTAGATATTATGTGACTGGGCAGGCACGCAAAGGCAGTGCCTTTAAGGTTTATTGGCGCTCTGTACCGTATTTTCCGCACTATTAGCCGCACCTAAAAACCACAAATTTACTCAAAAGCTGACAGTGCGGCTTTTAACCCGGTGCGCTTTATATATGGATTAATATTACGATTCATTTTCATAAAGTTTCGATCTCGCAACTTCGGTAAACAGCCGCCATCTTTTTTCCCGGTAGAACAGGAAGCGCTTCTTCTTCTACGCAAGCAACCGCCAAGGTAAGCACCCGCCCCCATAGAACAGGAAGCGCTTCTTCTTCTACTGTAAGCAACCACCCGCCCGCGTAGAAGAAGAAAAAGCGCGCGGATATACCGTACGTTTCATTTCCTTTGTGTGTTTACATCTGTAAAGACCACAAAATGGCTCCTACTAAGCGTCAGGGATCCGGTTCATGAAAAGACGCAATCTCTCCATCCGCACACGGATTACTATTTCACAGCAACTGATATTCCTGTGAACCGCACTGTGGATACAACGGGAGCACGTACGGTGAATATTCGCACCACAGGGAATGAGAAGTCATCCTTCACTGTGGTTCTAGCTTGCCATGCTAATGGCCAGAAACTTCCACCCATGGTGATATTCAAAAGGAAGACCTTGCCAAAAGAGACCTTTCCAGCCGGCGTCATCATAAAAGCTAACTCGAAGGGATGGATGAAGAAAAGATGAGCGAGTGGTTAAGGTAAGTTTAAGTTTACGCGAAGAGGCCGGGTGGCTTTTTTCACGCAGCTCTGTCCATGTTGATATACGTATGTTTGTGATTGCACATTTGCGTACATTTTGGGAGTGAACAGAGTTGTTAGAACGCTGGTTTTTAATATATTATTAAAGTTTGACTGACCTATCTGACTGTTTTTTTGACATTCCTTTAGCGCAGTTAGATGCGGCTTACAACACCGGGCGGCTTATAGGTGGACAAAGTTTTGAAATATGCCGTTCATTGAAGGCGCGGCTTTTAACCCAGGGCGCCTTATGGTGCGGAAAATACGGTACTTCTCCCTACGTCCGTGTACACAGCGGCGTTTTAAAAAGTCATACATTTTACTTTTTGAAACCGATACCGATAATTTCCGATATTACATTTTAAAGCATTTAGCAGCCGATATTATCGGACATCTCTAACCCTGACAGTGCAAAATATGTGATATTGCACCAACAATCGTATGGATGCAATAGTTACTCAAGCATTTATCAGAAAGGTATGAGAAGGTATGGGAAGGCAGGGTGTTGACATCTATCTGAATGTGGTTCCCATACCTGCCAACTTTTGAAATCAGAAAAACCTAGTAGCCAGGGTCCAGGGGCCGCAGGCCCCGGTAGGTCCAGGACAAAGTCCTGGTGGGGGGTTCAGGCGGGCGAAGCCCCCCGACGCAAAATGATTATTAGCATTCAGACAGGTTAAAATGTTGCTAAAACCATCACTTTTCTATCAGTCACAGTGACTTTTCAAAACAAAAATATTACAGCAAAAATCATATGGGTTGATTGACATGTTTATTCTGTAAGCTAACTTCAATAGTTTGAAATTATTTTGACAGTTAATGCCAGTTATCCTGTCAACCTTTCACAAGACTTCAATTTGTTCATTGAAAGTATAAACAGTATAAACACTTTTTACAGTAAACAAATGGTAAAACAGTACTAAACAATTCCATTAAAAAAAAATTGGTGTCATTATTAACTTTCTGTCCAAGCTTGTATAATTTACTGCCTTGTTCAATTGTAAAAAATATTCTGTGCCTAAAATTCACATTTCTATCACAATTATCATACTGTAAACATGGTAAGCTAACTTCATTAAAATTAATAGTCCTGTCAATAGCATGGAATTACAATTCAAATGTAGTTTTTTTGTAAGCCTTTCAAAAGAATTCAAAATATGAAAAATTCATGAAAATTAATTAAAGCCATCAGACACTTGAAAAGTGGCACATCACATCTCTAATGTAATCATTTGAACTTTTCAACAGAAATAGCACTGCAAAAATATTAAGGACATACTTCTGTATTTTGGTAGTTATGCTGTCAACATTTAACAAGATTTCTTCAACTTGGACTTGAAAGCATAAATAGTATAAACACTTTTAACAGTATAACAGTACTAAACAATTCCAATAGATAACATTGGTGTCATTACCTTTTTGTGGCTAAAATCCAAATTTAGCAACGGCATTAGACTTGTGTTTTTTTGTCCCAACGTGGTCTTTTACATCGCTAATTCCTCCGTGTCCGATCGAAAAATCTTGTCTGCACAAGGTGCAATTCGCGTAGTTTTCACCCTTTTTGGAACGGATAATTATTCCCGGATAGGCTTTTGAATATTCTTCACGGAATGACTGCAGTTTTCTTTTCGGTTTAAGACTCGTTTGCGATTTTTCGCCTCGTGCTTGGCAGCGATGCTATAAATAGCCTCGCGCATGGCATTCGGAATGGCTCGATAGGAAGTTACAGGAAGCAGTGTCGATTGTCATTTTTGTTACGCGATTTCGTGAATAAAACTTAAAAAAAAAATTTTTTTTTAATTAATGAAAAACCGTATTTTTTATCACTGCAACCGTAACCCGGAATAGGTTGATGAAAACTGTACTAATTACGGGAAAACCGGAGTAGTTGGCAGGTATGGGTTCCATCTCATGTAAAAAATAAGCGCTGGTATGACATTCAACTTCCTTGAATCCTTGTTCTCTCATTGTGCCCAAAATGAAGCTGAAAAGCCAAGTAGGCACTACAGCGAGTGCAGCATATGGACTTTCCACATACATTGTGTATTTGCAACATCATTCCTGTTTACCTGAGCATAGTGAAGATATAACGAGGGCTGGCAGCATCTTTGCCTCCATTGATGCGAGTACCAAACTGGCCGAGTGGCTGCAGAATGTTCACATTGTTGCTGCCCACAAAGTTCTGAGCCAAGTTGACGATGGTCATCATGAGCGCTTGCTAAAAAAAGACAAACAGGAAGTGAGTCAAACAAATATTTGGACCAGTTGCAAAACACGGTTCCATAGCAACACTACAAAGCTCACACTCACACACCAATGATTCAAAATGACAATACTGGTTTTACACCGTACAGAAGAATGCATAATATTTACCAGAGGTGGAAGGTAATGGATTACAGTTACTTTAATAACTGTATTGACGGTGGGTATAGCATATAGGTGATGTTTTATCGATGAATAAAACTACTAATCATGTAGGGCAGTGGTCCCCAACCTTTTTTGCACCACGGACCGGTTTAATGTATGCATTATTTTCAGGGACCGGCTTTCCACTTGTGCCAGATAAATACAGCAAAAAAAAGTGCGTGAAAAATACAACTCACTGTAACGCTGAATTAATGGGAGCCCTGGGCCTGTTTCTTTGCAATGAGATCCCCTGCAGGTTACCATCAACCTGCTGGGGACTGCAGATGGAAATCAGCATTTGGCTACACTGCAAAAACTGAAATCTAAGTAAGATGAAATATCTCAAATAAGGGTGATATTTACTTATTTTCTGTCTGATAAGATAATTCTTCTCACTTAGCAGATTTTATGTTAGAGTGTTTTACTTGTTTTAAGTGTTTTGGTCCTGAATGATCTCAGTAAGATATTACAGCTTGTTGCTGAGATGTTATGACCTACAGTCAAGAAAATAAGTATTTGAACACCCTGCTATTTTGCAAGTTCTCCCACTTAGAAATCATGGAGGGGTCTGAAATGTTCATGGTAGGTGCATGTCCACTGTATGAGACATAACCTAAAAAGAAAAATCCGGAAATCACAATCTATGATTTTTTAACAATCTATTTGTGTGATACAGCTGAAAATAAGTATTTGAACACCAACATTAATATTTGGTAGAGTAGCCTTTGTTTGCAATTACAGAGGTCAAACGTTTCCTGTAGTTCTTCACCAGGTTTGCACAGACTGCAGGAGGGATTTTGGCCCACTCCTCCACACAGATCTTCTCTAGATCAGTCAGGTTTCTGGGCTGTCGCTGAGTAACACAGACTTTCATCTCCCTCCAAAGATTTTCAATTGGATTTAGGTCTGGAGACTGGCTAGGCCACTCCAGAACCTTGATATGGTTCTTACGAAGCCACTTCTTGGTTTTCCTGGCTGTGTGCTTTGGGTCATTGTCATGTTGGAAGATCCAGCCACGACTCATCTTCAATGATCTGACTGAGGGAAGGAGGTTTTTGGCCAAAATCTCACAATACATGGCTGCAGTCATCCTCTCCTTAATACAGTACAGTTGTCCTGTCCCATGAGCAGAAAAACACCCCCAAAGCATGATGCTACCACCCCCATGCTTCACAGTAGGGATGGTGTTCTTGGGATGGTACGCATCATTCTTCTTCCTCCAATCACGCATAGTGGAATTATGACCAAAAAGGTCAATTTTGGTCTCATCTGTCCACAAAACTTTCTCCCATGACTCCTCTGGATCATCTAAATGGTCATTGGCAAACTTAAGACGGGCCTTAACATGTGCTGGTTTAAGCAGGGGAACCTTCCGGGCCATGCATGATTTCAAAGCATGACGTCTTAGTGTATTACCAACAGTGACCATGGAAACAGTGGTCCCAGCTCTTTTCAGGTCATTGACCAAGTCCTGCCGTGTAGTCCTGGGCTGATTCCTCACCTTTCTTAGCATCATTGAGACCCCACCAGGTGATATCTTGCATGGGGCTCCACTCCCATTGAGATTGACCGTCATGTTTAGCTTCTTCCATTTTCTAATGATTGCTCCAACAGTGGATCTTTTTTCACCAAGCTGCTTGGCAATTTCTCCGTAGCCCTTTCCATCCTTGTGGAGTTGAACAATTTTGTCTCTGGTGTCTTTGGACAGCTCTTTGGTCTTAGCCATGCTGAATGTTTGGGTCTTACTGATTGTATGGGGTGGACAGGTGTCTTTATGCAGGTAACGACCTCACACGGGTGCATCTGATTCAGGATTATACAGTGGAGTGGAGGAGGACTTTTAAAGGCGGACTAACAGGTCTTTGAGGGTCAGAATTGTAGCTGATAGACAGGTGTTCAAATACTTATTTTCAGCTGTGTCACACGAATAAATTGTTAAAAAATCATAGATTGTGATTTCTGAATTTTTCTTTAGGTTATGTCTCATACAGTGGACATGCACCTACCGTGAAAATTTCAGACCCCTCCATGATTTCGAAGTGGGAGAACTTGCAAAATAGCAGGGTGTTCAAATACTTATTTTCTTGACTGTATATTGAGTAAAACATGCTTGAAACTAGAATATCAAGTGTTGCAAAGCTGTGTCATCAACACTCACAAGTATAAAACTGCTTTTTTAAAGTAATCATTTCTTATTTCACGCATGAAATAAAAAATCCTGACTTTGACACAATTGTGTCTCATAATTAAAACTTTGCTGTTTTATTTTCAATGAAACAATAGAACATACGTACTGATATAGTAGTACAGTTGGCACAGTACAGCAAACTGACAGTTAATATTTAAACATTTCAAACAATTTTGATTCATTTCATTCAGGTAAATTCTTCAAAATTACAATAAAAACATTTTTGGTTGGGGGCCGGGCTGTACAGTATATATATATATATATATATATATATATATATATATTTTTTTTTTTTTTAATATATATATATATATATATTTATTCCTTGCGCACTAATTGACTAAAAGAGCACGAAATGTAATGCCGGGCGCATATCATTAAGTCAAGATAATGGCACTAGCATTTACTTAATTTAAGAATATTTTTCAACATATTGAGAAAAAAGGTCTCATATTTGTTTTTTCTATCAAGAAAAGTGCACTTGTTAGTGAGAATATACTTATTTTAAGGTATTTTTGGGTTTATTGAGGTTAGCTAATTTTACTTGTTTTGGAAAGTCTTGACAAGCCAAATTTTCTTGTTCTATTGGCAGATAATTTTGCTTAGTTCAAATAAAATACCCCTAACTTTTGGATATTTTTTTCTTGTTTTTGAACACTGACTTTTTGCAGTGTACAGTCTGTCACATTTAGGGTATATTTTAATTGTCCATGCATGCTAAATGAATCTTGTTTGAAAACATGCCAACTTGGTCAGTGGCACCTCAGTTTTATAAGCAACACTTTTTGTAGGATTCAGTTTTTGACCAAACTTTTGTGCTCTGGTTATCCAACACCATCTTGGTTATCGTGCTGCCAAACATTGCACATAACTAACTAGTCCATTTTGCCCATGTGTTCAAATAAGAATCTACGAAGTGACTCACTTTTGTTGTGATGTTAATACACTGCACAAGTACAAGTGTGCGTGACTAATTACAAAACCTGCCTTATTGGCCCTCTATGACATCATCACTTCTTGACTCTCTAGTTCTTTGATAACTAACACTACAAGTCTCTGTACTTTTTTTCAAACGAGTGCTCATGCAAACTAATCCACAACGGGACCAAAGAAAGTTGCGAGTGCCAGCACTTTGATAAAGAAGGTGATAAGATGGATCACATCATGGAGAAGCTTGCTGAAAATGAAACATTTAATATGAGGGCCAGCATGGACGAGTTGAACAGATAAGCCATTGTAATGTCTGCTCGCGGAAAACAAACATCCTAATCTACGATTTGACTCCCTCGAATGGCCTTGACGCTGTAAACAACAGGGGCGGCGTGGCGAAGTTGGTAGAGTGGCCGTGTCAGCAATCGGAGGGTTGCTGGTTACTGGGGTTCAATCCCCACCTTCTACCATCCTAGTCAAGTCCGTTGTGTCCTTGGGCAAGACACTTCACCCTTGCTCCTGATGGGTGCTGGTTAGCGCCTTGCATGGCAGCTCCCGCCATCAGTGTGTGAATGTGTGTGTTAATGGGTGAATGTGGAAATACTGTCAAAGCGCTTTGAGTACCTTGAAGGTAGAAAAGCGCTATACAAGTATAACCCATTTATCATTTATAACAAGTTGTTCTGAAAACATCTCCGAGGACAGCTCAATGATAGACGCTTTTGACCTCCCTCCTTCCTCAACGACACCTGTAGTCGAACTTTTGCATGCATGCAGAACGGCCCCAGGCATATGAACACTACATCAACACACCCAAGACAATGGGCATATACACACACACACCTCTCCCCCACCCCACGCCTTCACCACCGCTTGTTTCCCCTCGGGGTGATGGACGACTGGCAGCGCTTCATAGCAGCAGTCGACCTCCAGGGCCCCAACTCCCCGCCCCTCTGTTGCGAGTTGTCGTGATTATATGTAACATGTTTATGTGTGCATGGCTTTGAGGTTTTTTCCCACTCCAGTCTGGGCCCCCTTAGGAGCCCAGTCTCGATTGTATTTTTTTACTCATCTTCCTCCCCAGCGTTTTACCTTTTTTCCTCATCTTTTACGGGGCGCCTTTGGCGACCCTTCGGCGTTCCTGTTCTGTAACCCTGTACACAGTTTGTCTAATCTTGAACGGGTTTGTGCTGAAAACATAGTTTTCTTGTACTTGTGCAATGACAATAAAGTCCTATCCTAAAACTCTTGAATTAAAAAAGAACTCACAGCAAAAATGCCTCCCATCCTTTTCTGTATCTCTACACACACGTCTTCGCCAACAAGAATGTTCAATAAAGTTACCGCTATTTACGGTCCAACTTTTTGACCCGCACTTTGAACCCAGCGCTTTATGCAATGCTGCAGCCAATTTATGGATATTTTTTCCATGTTCACAAGCCGATAATGCATTTAGCCTCGTCACACAAGCGCCTGTGTAAGAATTTCGATGTGTATAAACTGTGCCAGTTTGCATGTAACTTTCAAAAGTGCTAAATATAGAGGAATAACAGCGGCCACAGAGCAGTTTGAGGTTTGATAAATCAAATTGCAGCTGCTTAATGATTATATTTGCATCTCCTCCTCCCAGAGGTGGGTAGTAACGTGCTACATTTACTCCGTTACATCTACTTGAGTAACTTTTGGGATAAATTGTACTTCTAAGAGTAGTTTTAATGCAACATACTTTTACTTTTACTTGAGTATATTTATAGAGAAGAAACGCTACTTTTACTCCGCTACTTTTATCTACATTCAGCTCGCTACTAATTTTTATCGATCTGTTAATGCACGCTTTGTTTGTTTTGGTCTGTCATAGTGCCTGCGTTTCAACAAATACAGTCACTGGTGACGTTCACTCCGTTCCACCAATCAGATGCAGTCACTGGTGACGTTGGACCAATCAAACAGAGCCAGGGGTCACATGACCTGACTTAAACAAGTTGAAAAACTTATTCGGGTGTTACCATTTAGTGGTCAATTGTACGGAATATGTACTGTACTGTGCAATCTACTAATAAAAGTTTCAATCAATCAATCAAAAGTGTGAAGGAAAAAAGACCCTTTTTTATTTCAATCGTACATCCCGTCAAAAGCCTAAAGACTGACTGCACAGTTCCTGTCTTCACAATAAAAGTGCCGCTCCATCGCGCCTGCGCTTTCAAAACAAGAGTCTCCGTTTGTGATAAACCATCAAACTCATTCGTTAAAAGGACTCTATAGTAATATAAAGCGAATTTTTCTGGACATTATCATGCAAGAAAAGTTTATTTTTGGGACCGCGATCACCGCGTAATGATTTTTAAAGGTTGCATTACAAACATTTAACTGTCCCATGTGATCAGCCAGTGCGATTGGAAGTCCATGCTCAATTATTGCCTCCGTAAATAAAACTTCGGCATTTATCACATCCAAAGAATCTGTTTGGGCGACGAAAAACGTTGAAAGTTTTCCACTTGTATCGCTAGCAACGGCATTAGACTTGTGTTTTTTTGTCCCAACGTGGTCTTTTACATCGCTAATTCCTCCGTGTCCGATCGAAAAATCTTGTCTGCACAAGGTGCAATTCGCGTAGTTTTCACCCTTTTTTTTTTTTTTTAATTACGATAATGAAAAACCGTATTTTTTATCACTGCAACCGTAGGTTGATGAAAACCGTACGAATTACGGGAAAACCGGAGTAGTTGGCAGGTATGTATTAGGATCATTTAAGGGACACAGTCCTCCTTGCACGATTTTAATAGATCAGCTTTGCCTGCTATCAAGTTTGCTCGTGTTTTAATATACCCACACTTTTACTGCATCATACCGTAAGTGTTCTCAAGGGATAAAAAGTACCTTTGACTCTACTAACATTGACTTGAGTATATCAATGGACCTGCACTTGTGTTTGTAACTGAGTGACATGTAATTAGTAATTAAACATTAATAATAGCAAGGTAATTAGTATAAGTACGACACAGGTGCAGTCTTGGAAGTGAGTTGAAAGTGTCTCTTACCTCTCCGTGATGGTACGCAGACATCTCTGCTACTGAACCAGCCAGCTGTGCAACTTTCACCTCCCTCTTGTCGTTCCTCTTCAAGCAGGTGAAAAGCACTTTTCTCTGGCCGGGCTTTAGTCCTAAATATCGCAACGGGACATATTCACAATAGTGAATGAGAGTGTTGTGCTATTGCCTGCTTCATAAAGAAAATATCAGCAACATTTAGGGATGACTCAATGCCTTTAGAACGCAACCACAAGTCATTTGCTAATCACTGCTACATTCATGTGTAAGTAAATAAATAATACTCATGATATTATATTAGGTGAAAGAGTAATTGTATATAAGTAATCACACAACTTGTTTGCTGTGAGTTCAGGTTGCCCCGCGTGAAGACAAAAGCTGTCTTTGATCTTATCAAGCAAAAGGCAGACGGCTTGTAAACCACCACTGTGTGCGATGGAATGCGCTGTAGAGGTGTCGGTTTCTCATATCGTGGACAGCCACAGGGAGGACCTTATCATGACCCAAAATCTACGAGCAGAGAGGGGGCAAACCTGACACCACTCCAAGCACCTTTTTGTTTGAACTGTTTATGACCAAGTGCAGCTGATGTTTATGACCCATCCGCTTAGAGGCAGCTGCAGCTATGTAATCAGGAAATGCCCAAATAAAGGAGGAGGTGTGGAACTCCCTCCTCAGAGCGGTGGGGTGACACTGTAGAGTAGACCTGGGCAAATTAAGCCCCGGGGGCCACATGCGGCCCGTTAAGCTTTTCAATCTGGCCCGCCAGACATTACCAAATAATGTTTTTAGATCTTTAAGATGGAAAGTGTAGCCGCCATTATGATGTGCAGTGATGTTTTCAAATGACCGTAAGTCTTGAACTATACAAAGTATTTCAATGGTTGGAATCTGGCCTTTTGCATGATATACTAGTTACTACGGTAATCTAATTAGTTACTATGGTAATGTAAGTCACAGCAGCTCAGACGAGGCACCAAGCAGTGTGGGTGGGGAGCGTTTCCACAGAGTGTCAGCCTGAAACGCGGGTGTCAGGGACAGACGCGGAAGTAGATTTTTACAACAAAGTTCTAAAACTTAGTGATGTATCAGAAGTATCAGATTGTAGATGGGTTTATTTTACCCTTAGCGTTCATATTTCGTTGTGTTTGTTGCATTTTTGTTGCGTTTCGCTTGATTCTAAAATATGTGGATGGAGACGGGGTGTGACGTTCACATGTTGTCAATATTTAGTGTTTTATCGTTCATAATCCCATCCATCCATCCATCCATCTTCTTCCGCTTATCCGAGGTCGGGTCGCGGGGGCAGCAGCCTAAGCAGGGAAGCCCAGACTTCCCTCTCCCCAGCCACTTCGTCCAGCTCCTCCCGGGGGATCCCGAGGCGTTCCCAGGCCAGCCGGGAGACATAGTCTTCCCAACGTGTCCTGGGTCTTCCTCGTGGCCTCCTACCGGTCGGACGTGCCCTAAACACCTCCCTAGGGAGGCGCTCGGGTGGCATCCTGACCAGATGCCCGAACCACCTCATCTGGCTCCTCTCCATGTGGAGGAGCAGCGGCTTTACTTTGAGCTCCCCCCGGATGGCAGAGCTTCTCACCCTATCTCTAAGGGAGAGCCCCGCCACCCGGCGGAGGAAACTCATTTGGGCCGCTTGTACCCGTGATCTTGTCCTTTCGGTCATAACCCAAAGCTCATGACCATAGGTGAGGATGGGAACGTAGATCGACCGGTAAATTGAGAGCTTTGCCTTCCGGCTCAGCTCCTTCTTCACCACAACGGATCGATACAGCGTCCACATTACTGAAGACGCCGCACCGATCCGCCTGTCGATCTCACGATCGACTCTTCCCCCACTCGTGAACAAGACTCCGAGGTACTTGAACTCCTCCACTTGGGGCAAGATCTCCTCCCCAACCCGGAGATGGCACTCCACCCTTTTCCGGGCGAGAACCATGGACTCGGACTTGGAGGTGCTGATTCTCATCCCAGTCGCTTCACACTCAGCTGCGAACCGATCCAGTGAGAGCTGAAGATCCTGGCTAGATGAAGCCATCAGGACCACATCATCTGCAAAAAGCAGAGACCTAATCCTGCAGCCACCAAACCGAATCCCCTCAATGCCTTGACTGCGCCTAGAAATTCTGTCCATAAAAGTTATGAACAGAATCGGTGACAAAGGGCAGCCTTGGCGGAGTCCAACCCTCACCGGAAACGTGTCCGACTTACTACCGGCAATGCGAACCAAGCTCTGACACTGATCATACAGGGAGCGGACCGCCACAATCAGACAGTCCGAAACCCCATATTCTCTGAGCACTCCCCACAGGACTTCCCGAGGGACACGGTCGAATGCCTTCTCCAAGTCCACAAAGCACATGTAGACTGGTTGGGCAAACTCCCATGCACCCTCAAGGACCCTGCCCAGAGTATAGAGCTGGTCCACAGTTCCACGACCAGGACGAAAACCACACTGTTCATAATCCCACATTCTTTAATTTCATGTACATTCTGGGTGTCTCATTCAGTAAAAAAAAATTACCGGTAAATTCCATTCCGTTTTTTAAGGCGGTCTGTCATAACGTTTTTAGCATTCAATCAGACATTATTGTGAGGTTTTGTATTAGTGTTCCTAAAAATCAGATATATACTGGCCCCCAGACACATTTTTTTCCTCTAAATTTGGCCCCCCGAGTCAAAATAACTGCCCAGGCCTGCTGTAGAGGGTGCAGGTCCACATGCGCTCTCCTCATGAGTTAAATTGAATCCTGTCTCTGTTTGATTCCTTGCTTCTTGTCTTGTTTAATAGATAGTTCGATGTTTGAACCAGACATGAAACGTTTAAGAAGGTTAAGACAATTTGATTTAATTTTTAGTTTGAAAAGGATTTCAAATATCCTCTTTATATACAGTACATACATGTGTTTGTTCTTGCCTTACATAGAAATAGATCATACAACTAAATAGGGTTACATAGAAGTAGCTCATACAAACCATCAACCAGTGAAGGAATGGATCTCTCATTGTCAGAGTTGGAGAAGAGAATCAGCTCCTTGTTGATGAAGTCATTGTAGGACAGATGTCTGGCTTGCGTCCCGTACAGGTATTGCTGAAATGAAGACAAAACAATCAACAATGACGTGATAACAGCCACTGGTGTGCGATATTGGTATCAGATATCGGTCCAACATCAACAAAAAAATGTGCATAGGATTATGCATCAAAAAGGTCCGATATAAGCAGTACATTCCAGGCTAGGGTCCAGTAATTCTATCCAGCAATGTATACAGATCGCACATGATCACAACAGCAGTGTGCTAGCAGCAAGTGGTAGCAGCGGTGTCAGCCGTGTGGTGGCTTTTGTGGAAATCCCAAAAAGCCGTTGCAGCTGAGGGCAAAACGTTTTGGGACGGTCTTAAAAAAAGCAGTACGGTACATGCATTGGCGTTGGAATGTCCTGTGTGTTGGGGATGGCTGCATACTAATTTTCCACACTACACTATTAAGAGTGCAAGTAGTCAACCTAAAAGCGGACAAAAAGGTAAGGTATGAGCAAGTAGTCTGTCTAAAAGAGGGAAAAAAGTTGAGGTATGAGGAAAAAGTCTGCCTCAAAGTGGACAATAAGGTGAGGTATTAACTAGATCCACTCGACATCCATTGCACCGGTCACCCAGGGTGGGGTCCCCACTACTGCGGTCCCCTCCAAGGTTTCTCATTGTATCCCATTGGGTTGACTTTTTTCTTGCCCTGATGTGGGATCTAAACCGAGGATGTCGTTGTGGCTTGTGCAGCCCTTTGAGACACTTGTGATTAAGGGCTATATAAATAAACTTTGATTGATTGATTGATTAATTGATGTATGAGGAAGTAGTCTGCCTCAAAGCGGACAAAAAGGTAAGGTATGAGCAAGTAATCTGTCTAAAAGAGGGGAAAAATGTGAGGTATGAGGAAAAAGTCTGGCTCAAAGTGGAATAAAAGGTGCGTTATGAGGAAGTAGTCTGCCTAAAAGCGGACAAAAAAGTGAGTTATGAGGAAGTAGTCTGCCTCAAAGTGGACAACAAGGTGAGGTGTGAGGAAGTAGTCTGCCTCAAAGTGGACAAAAAAGTGAGTTACGAGGAAGTAGTCTGCCTCAGAGTGGACACAAAGGTGAGGTATGAGGAAGTAGTCTGCCTCAAAGTGGACAAAAAAAGTGAGTTACGAGGAAGTAGTCTGCCTCAGAGTGGACAAAAAGGTGAGGTGTGAGGAAGTAGTCTGCCTCAAAGTGGACAAAAACGTGAGGTATAAGGGAGTAGTCTGCCTCAGAGCGGTCAAAAAGGTGAGTTATGAGGAAGTAGTCTGCCTCAAAGTTAACAAAAAAGTGAGTTATGAGGAAGTAGTCTGCCTCAAAGTGGACAAAAGGGTGAGGTGTGAGGAATTAGTCTGCCTAAAAGTGGACAAAAAGGTGAGGTGTGAGGAAGTAGTTTGCCTCAAAGTTGACAAAAAGGTGAGGTATGAGGAAGTAGTCTGCCTCAAAGTGGACAAAAAGCTGAGGTATGAGGAAGTAGTTTGCCTCAAAGTGGACAAAAAAGTGAGTTATGAGGAAGTAGTCTGCCTTAAAGTGGACAAAAACGTGAGTTATGAGGAAGTAGTCTGCCTCAAAGTGGACAAAAACGTGAGGTATAAGGGAGTAGTCTGCCTCAAAGTGGACAAAAATGTGAGGTATAAGGAAGTAGTCTGCCTCAGAGCGGTCAAAAAGGTGAGTTATGAGGAAGTAGTCTGCCTCAAAGTGGACAAAGAGGTAAGGTATGAGCAAGTAGTCTGTCTAAAAGAGGGAAAAAATGTGAGGTATGAGGAAAAAGTCTGGTTCAAAGTGGAATAAAAGGTGCGTTATGAGGAAGTAGTCTGCCTAAAAGCGGACAAAAAAGTGAGTTATGAGAAAGTAGTCTGCTCATAGTTGACAAAAAAGTGAGTTATGAGGAAGTAGTCTGCCTTAAAGTAGACAAAAAGGTGAGGTATGAGGAAGTAGTCTGCCTCAAAGTGGACAAAAAGCTGAGGTATGAGGAAGTAGTCTGCCTCAAAGTGGACACAAAAGTGAGTTATGAGGAAGTAGTCTGCCTCAAAGTTAACAAAAAAGTGAGTTATGAGGAAGTAGTCTGCCTCAAAGTGGACAAAAGGGTGAGGTATGAGGAAGTAGTCTGCCTCAAAGTGGACAAAAAAGTGAGTTATGAGGAAGTAGTCTGCCTTAAAGTGGACAAAAAGGTGAGTTATGAGGAAGTAGTCTGCCTCAAAGTTAACAAAAAAGTGAGTTATGAGGAAGTAGTCTGCCTCAAAGTGGACAAAAAAAGTGAGTTACGAGGAAGTAGTCTGCCTCAGAGTGGACAAAAAGGTGAGGTATGAGGAAGTAGTCTGCCTCAAAGTGGACAAAAAGGTGAGGTATGAGGAAGTAGTCTGCCTAAAAGTGGACAAAAAGCTGAGGTATGAGGAAGTAGTCTGCCTAAAAGTGGACAAAAATGTGAGGTATAAGGAAGTAGTCTGCCTCAGAGCGGTCAAAAAGGTGAGTTATGAGGAAGTAGTCTGCCTCAAAGTGGACAAAGAGGTAAGGTATGAGCAAGTAGTCTGTCTAAAAGAGGGAAAAAATGTGAGGTATGAGGAAAAAGTCTGGTTCAAAGTGGAATAAAAGGTGCGTTATGAGGAAGTAGTCTGCCTAAAAGCGGACAAAAAAGTGAGTTATGAGAAAGTAGTCTGCTCATAGTTGACAAAAAAGTGAGTTATGAGGAAGTAGTCTGCCTTAAAGTAGACAAAAAGGTGAGGTATGAGGAAGTAGTCTGCCTCAAAGTGGACAAAAAGCTGAGGTATGAGGAAGTAGTCTGCCTCAAAGTGGACACAAAAGTGAGTTATGAGGAAGTAGTCTGCCTCAAAGTTAACAAAAAAGTGAGTTATGAGGAAGTAGTCTGCCTCAAAGTGGACAAAAGGGTGAGGTATGAGGAAGTAGTCTGCCTCAAAGTGGACAAAAAAGTGAGTTATGAGGAAGTAGTCTGCCTTAAAGTGGACAAAAAGGTGAGTTATGAGGAAGTAGTCTGCCTCAAAGTTAACAAAAAAGTGAGTTATGAGGAAGTAGTCTGCCTCAAAGTGGACAAAAAAGTGAGTTACGAGGAAGTAGTCTGCCTCAGAGTGGACAAAAAGGTGAGGTATGAGGAAGTAGTCTGCCTCAAAGTGGACAAAAAGGTGAGGTATGAGGAAGTAGTCTGCCTAAAAGTGGACAAAAAGCTGAGGTATGAGGAAGTAGTCTGCCTAAAAGTGGACAAAAAGCTGAGGTATGAGGAAGTAGTCTGCCTCAAAGTGGACAAAAAAGTGAGTTATGAGGAAGAAGTCTGCCTCAAAGTGGACAAAAATGTGAGGTATAAGGAAGTAGTCTGCCTCAGAGCGGTCAAAAAGGTGAGTTATGAGGAAGTAGTCTGCCTCAAAGTGGACAAAAAGCTGAGGTATGAGGAAGTAGTCTGCCTCAAAGTTAACAAAAAAGTGAGTTATGAGGAAGTAGTCTGCCTCAAAGTGGACAAAAGGGTGAGTTATGAGGAAGTAGTCTGCCTAAAAGTGGACAAAAATGTGAGTTACGAGGAAGTAGTCTGCCTCAGAGTGGACACAAAGGTGAGGTATGAGGAAGTAGTCTGCCTAAAAGTGGACAAAAAAGTGAGTTATGAGGAAGTAGTCTGCCTCAGAGTGGACAAAAAAGTGAGTTATGAGGAAGTAGTCTGCCTCAAAGTGGACAAAAAAGTGAGCTACGAGGAAGTAGTCTGCCTCAGAGTGGACAAAAAGGTGAGGTATGAGGAAGTAGTCTGCCTCAAAGTGGACAAAAAGGTGAGGTATGAGGAAGTAGTCTGTCTAAAAGTGGACAAAAAGCTGAGGTATGAGGAAGTAGTCTGCCTCAAAGTGGACAAAAAGGTGAGGTATGAGGAAGTAGTCTGCCTAAAAGTGGACAAAAAGGTGAGGTATGAGGAAGTAGTCTGTCTAAAAGTGGACAAAAAGCTGAGGTATGAGGAAGTAGTCTGCCTCAAAGTGGACAAAAAGGTGAGGTATGAGGAAGTAGTCTGTCTAAAAGTGGACAAAAAAGTGAGCTACGAGGAAGTAGTCTGCCTCAGAGTGGACAAAAAGGTGAGGTATGAGGAAGTAGTCTGCCTCAAAGTGGACAAAAAGATGAGGTATGAGGAAGTAGTCTGCCTCAGAGTGGACACAAAGGTGAGGTATGAGGAAGTAGTCTGCCTAAAAGTGGACAAAAAAGTGAGTTATGAGGAAGTAGTCTGCCTCAGAGTGGACAAAAAAGTGAGTTATGAGGAAGTAGTCTGCCTCAAAGTGGACAAAAAAGTGAGCTACGAGGAAGTAGTCTGCCTCAGAGTGGACAAAAAGGTGAGGTATGAGGAAGTAGTCTGCCTCAAAGTGGACAAAAAGGTGAGGTATGAGGAAGTAGTCTGTCTAAAAGTGGACAAAAAGCTGAGGTATGAGGAAGTAGTCTGCCTCAAAGTGGACAAAAAGGTGAGGTATGAGGAAGTAGTCTGCCTAAAAGTGGACAAAAAGGTGAGGTATGAGGAAGTAGTCTGTCTAAAAGTGGACAAAAAGCTGAGGTATGAGGAAGTAGTCTGCCTCAAAGTGGACAAAAAGGTGAGGTATGAGGAAGTAGTCTGTCTAAAAGTGGACAAAAAAGTGAGCTACGAGGAAGTAGTCTGCCTCAGAGTGGACAAAAAGGTGAGGTATGAGGAAGTAGTCTGCCTCAAAGTGGACAAAAAGGTGAGGTATGAGGAAGTAGTCTGTCTAAAAGTGGACAAAAAGCTGAGGTATGAGGAAGTAGTCTGCCTCAAAGTGGACAAAAAGGTGAGGTATGAGGAAGTAGTCTGCCTCAAAGTGGACAAAAGGGTGAGGTATGAGGAAGTAGTCTGCCTCAAAGTGGACAAAAAGGTGAGGTATGAGGAAGTAATCTGCCTCAAAGTGGACAAAAAAGTGAATTATGAGGAAGAAGTTTGCCTTAAAGTGGACACAAATGTGAGGTATAAGGGAGTAGTCTGCCTCAAAGTAGACAAAAAGGTGAGTTATGAGAAAGTAGTCTGCCTTAAAGTAGACAAAAAGGTAAGGTGTGAGGAAGTAGTCTGCCTCAAAGTAGACAAAAAGGTGAGGTGTGAGGAAGTAGTCTGCCTCAAAGTAGACAAAAAGGTGAGTTATGAAGAAGTAGTCTGCCTTAAAGTAGACAAAAAGGTGAGGTGTGAGGAAGTAGTCTTCCTTAAACTTAAAGCAGACAAAAAAGTGAGTTATGAGGAAGTAGTCTGCCTTAAAGTAGACAAAAAGGTGAGGTGTGAGGAAGTAGTCTGCCTCAAAGTAGACAAAAAGGTGAGTTATGAGGAAGTAGTCTGCCTTAAAGTAGACAAAAAGGTGAGGTGTGAGGAAGTAGTCTGCCTCAAAGTAGACAAAAAGGTGAGGTGTGAGGAAGTAGTCTGCCTCAAAGTAGACAAAAAGGTGAGGTGTGAGGAAGTAGTCTGCCTCAAAGTAGACAAAAAAGTGAGTTATGAGGAAGTAGTCTTCCTCAAAGTAGACAAAAAAGTGAGTTATGAGGAAGTAGTCTGCCTCAAAGTGGACAAAAAAGTGAGTTATGAGGAAGTAGTCTGCCTTAAACTTAAAGCAGACAAAAAAGTGAGGTGTGAGGAAGTAGTCTGCCTCAAAGTAGACAAAAAGGTGAGTTATGAGGAAGTAGTCTGCCTTAAAGTAGACAAAAAGGTGAGGTGTGAGGAAGTAGTCTGCCTTAAAGTAGACAAAAAGGTGAGGTGTGAGGAAGTAGTCTTCCTTAAACTTAAAGCAGACAAAAAAGTGAGTTATGAGGAAGTAGTCTGCCTTAAAGTAGACAAAAAGGTGAGGTGTGAGGAAGTAGTCTGCCTCAAAGTAGACAAAAAGGTGAGTTATGAGGAAGTAGTCTGCCTTAAAGTAGACAAAAAGGTGAGGTGTGAGGAAGTAGTCTGCCTTAAAGTAGACAAAAAGGTGAGGTGTGAGGAAGTAGTCTGCCTCAAAGTAGACAAAAAGGTGAGTTATGAGAAAGTAGTCTGCCTTAAAGTAGACAAAAAGGTGAGGTGTGAGGAAGTAGTCTGCCTTAAAGTAGACAAAAAGGTGAGGTGTGAGGAAGTAGTCTTCCTTAAACTTAAAGCAGACAAAAAAGTGAGTTATGAGGAAGTAGTCTGCCTTAAAGTAGACAAAAAGGTGAGGTGTGAGGAAGTAGTCTGCCTCAAAGTAGACAAAAAGGTGAGTTATGAGGAAGTAGTCTGCCTTAAAGTAGACAAAAAGGTGAGGTGTGAGGAAGTAGTCTGCCTTAAAGTAGACAAAAAGGTGAGGTGTGAGGAAGTAGTCTGCCTCAAAGTAGACAAAAAGGTGAGTTATGAGGAAGTAGTCTGCCTTAAAGTAGACAAAAAGGTGAGGTGTGAGGAAGTAGTCTGCCTTAAAGTAGACAAAAAGGTGAGGTGTGAGGAAGTAGTCTGCCTCAAAGTAGACAAAAAGGTGAGTTATGAGAAAGTAGTCTGCCTTAAAGTAGACAAAAAGGTGAGGTGTGAGGAAGTAGTCTGCCTTAAACTTAAAGCAGACAAAAATGTGAGGTATGCGGTAGTAGTCTGCCTTACAAGAGTTAGGCGCACATTACAATTGAAAATGCTGCATCAATGCAGGAAGTTGTGTCACATCAACGTGTGTCGTCATGGTGATAAGACTGTTTATGTACACTACTACAGCAGCGTATGTCCTGGCTGGTTGTGAATAATTACACTTTATTTCACTTATTATTATACCCACCTTGATGTTATTTGTCATGTCAAGTTGTGATTAGTAAAAATGTTTGTGAAGGAATGATGCGTCACAGTGGCCTGGCAGCTGTTTGTGTGTTTTTCTTGTGTGCGCTTGATACATTAACTACTAAAAAAAAATATTAGAAATTAAATCCTGTATAATAATTGACATGGTTTATTTTTGTAAAACTGCAAAGACAGGGAGGGGCAAGTGCAACAGTCGGAGGGTTTTCAAGCTTCGGCTTCTCCTTGGCACTATTGCTAGTTAAAGGCCAGGCTGCAGTGTATCCAAATAGATGCATGACCCCATCAACACTTCCTGTACAATGTGATTATGAAAACATATAGCGTTACACAAAAACACATCACACCAACCTCAGGCAGACCGTGCATTCTTCTTTGTCGTCTGTCTTCCATGAAATTGGTCAGCCACTCCTTCCTGTCATCCGTCTTCTTCTTACTGAAAGCCTGAGACAAGAACAAGTATCGCTGCTTGCTCACAACAAATGTACATTTCTCTGCCAAATATTATGATATAAGTCCTCTATGATTTCAAAATGGCAGATTCAACTATTATATTCCAACCTTCAAGTATTTCATTGTATTTTTTCATATGGGGCCCAACAGAAGTAATTAAAGATACATGTCATTTTGAACTGGTCTCTACATTTTATTTTTTAACTAAAAGGTATGCTAACTATGATTTAGAGATGTCACCATGTAAAAATGTCATATCGCAATTATTTTTGACCAATATGATCACAGTTGTCATCACGGTATTGTGGAATGAGCTGGAAAAAGTATTTACACACACTGATATCTTTAAACAAGTTGTATTTCTTTTCAATAAATAGACAAACCAACACACAATATACTTTCTTTGGCAGAAGAAACAAATATTGCTCTGGCTTTTTAAGAGACATATCACCGTAAATTCATCCATCCATCCATCCATCCATCTTCTTCCGCTTATCCGAGGTCGGGTCGCGGGGGCAGCAGCCTAAGCAGGGAAGCCCAGACTTCCCTCTCCCCAGCCACTTCGTCCAGCTCCTCCCGGGGGATCCCGAGGCGTTCCCAGGCCAGCCGGGAGAGATAGTCTTCCCAGCGTGTCCTGGGTCTTCCCCGTGGCCTCCTACCGGTCGGACGTGCCCTAAACACCTTCCTAGGGAGGCGTTCGGGTGGCATCCTGACCAGATGCCCGAACCACCTCATCTGGCTCCTCTCGATGTGGAGGAGCAGCGGCTTTACTTTGAGCTCCCCACGGATGACAGAGCTTCTCACCCTATCTCTAAGGGAGAGCCCCGCCACTCGGCGGAGGAAACTCATTTCGGCCGCTTGTACCCGTGATCTTGTCCTTTCGGTCATGACCCAAAGCTCATGACCATAGGTGAGGATGGGAACGTAGATCGACCGGTAAATCGAGAGCTTTGCCTTCCGGCTCAGCTCCTTCTTCACCACAACGGATCGATACAGCGTCCGCATTACTGAAGACGCCGCACCGATCCGCCTGTCGATCTCACGATCCACTCTTCCCCCACTCGTGAACAAGACTCCGAGGTACTTGAACTCCTCCACTTGGGGTAAGATCTCCTCCCCAACCCGGAGATGGCACTCCACCCTTTTCCGGGAGAGAACCATGGACTCGGACCGTAAATTAAAGTGTTTAAATATCTTTATCTTCTTTTATTGTAATTTGTAAAGGTTTTAGAGCAGGCCTGGGCAATTATTTTGACTCGGGGGCCACATGTAGAGAAAAAAATGTGTCTGGGGGCCGGTATATCTATTTTTAGGAACACTAATACAAAACCTCACAATAATGTCTGATTGAATGCTAAAAAGGGGTTGAGGGGATCTGGTTTGGTGGCTGCAGGATTAGGTCTCTGCTTTTTGCAGATGATGCGGTCCTGATGGCTTCATCTGGCCAAGATCTTCAGCTCTCACTGGATCGGTTCGCAGCTGAGTGTGAAGCGACTGGGATGGGGATCAGCACCTCCAAATCCGAGTCCATGGTTCTCGCCCGGAAAAGGGTGGAGTGCCATCTCCGGGTTGGGGAGGAGATCTTGCCCCAAGTGGAGGAGTTCAAGTACCTCGGAGTCTTGTTCACGAGTGAGGGAAGAGTGGATCGTGAGATCGACAGGCGGATCGGTGCGGCGTCTTCAGTAATGCGGACGCTGTATCGATCCGTTGTGGTGAAGAAGGAGCTGAGCCGGAAGGCAAAGCTCTCAATTTACCAGTCTATCTACATTCCCATCCTCACCTATGGTCATGAGCTTTGGGTTATGACCGAAAGGACAAGATCAAGGGTACAAGCGGCCGAAATGAGTTTCCTCCGCCGGGTGGCGGGGCTCTCCCTTAGAGATAGGGTGAGAAGCTCTGTCATCCGGGGGGAGCTCAAAGTAAAGCCGCTGCTCCTCCACATGGAGAGGAGCCAGATGAGGTGGTTCGGGCATCTGGTCAGGATGCCACCCGAACGCCTCCCTAGGGAGGTGTTTAGGGCACGTCCGACCGGTAGGAGGCCACGGGGAAGACCCAGGACACGTTGGGAAGACTATGTCTCCCGGCTGGCCTGGGAACGCCTCGGGATCCCCCGGGAGGAGCTGGACGAGGTGGCTGGGGAGAGGGAAGTCTGGGCTTCCCTGCTTAGGCTGCTGCCCCCGCGACCCGACCTCGGATAAGCGGAAGAAGATGGATGGATGAATGCTAAAAACGTTATGACAGACCGCCTTAAAAAACGTAATGGAATTTTAAATTTTTCTATGAAGGATAAAATACTGAATATTGACAAAATATGAACGTCACACCCCCTTTTGATCGACATATTTTACAATCAAGTGAAACGCAACAGAAATGCAACAAACAGTGCAATATGAACGCGGAGGGTTCAAAATAAACCCACCTACAATCTGATAGAGATTTTCTATGGGGCTAAGGTCAGGGGAGTTGGCGGGCCAATTTAGAACAGAAATACCATGGTCCGTAAACCAGGCACGGGTAGATTTTGCGCTGTGTGCAGGCGCCAAGTCCTGTTGGAACTTGAAATCTCCATCTCCATAGAGCAGGTCAGCAGCAGGAAGCATGAAGTGCTCTAAAACTTGCTGGTAGACGGCTGCGTTGACCCTGGATCTCAGGAAACAGAGTGGACCGACACCAGCAGATGACATGGCACCCCAAACCATCACCCAACCATGCAAATGTTGCATTTCCTTTGGAAATCGAGGTCCCAGAGTCTGGAGGAAGACAGGAGAGGCACAGGATCCACGTTGCCTGAAGTCTAGTGTAAAGTTTCCACCATCAGTGATGGTTTGGGGTGCCATGTCATCTGCTGGTGTCGGTCCACTCTGTTTCCTGAGATCCAGGGTCAACGCAGCCGTCTACCAGCAAGTTTTAGAGCACTTCATGCTTCCTGCTGCTGACCTGCTCTATGGAGATGGAGATTTCAAGTTCCAACAGGACTTGGCGCCTGCACACAGCGCAAAATCTACCCGTGCCTGGTTTACGGACCATGGTATTTCTGTTCTAAATTGGCCCGCCAACTCCCCTGACCTTAGCCCCATAGAAAATCTGTGGGGTATTGTGAAAAGGAAGATGCAGAATGCCAGACCCAAAAACGCAGAAGAGTTGAAGGCCACTATCAGAGCAACCTGGGCTCTCATAACACCTGAGCAGTGCCAGAAACTCATCGACTCCATGCCACGCCGCATTAACGCAGTAATTGAGGCAAAAGGAGCTCCAACCAAGTATTGAGTATTGTACATGCTCATATTTTTCATTTTCATACTTTTCAGTTGGCCAACATTTCTAAAAATCCCTTTTTTGTATTAGCCTTAAGTAATATTCTAATTTTGTGACACACGGAATTTTGGATTTTCATTTGTTGCCACTTCAAATCATCAAAATTAAATGAAATGAACATTTGAATGCATCAGTCTGTGTGCAATGAATAAATATAATGTACAAGTTACACCTTTTGAATGCAATTACTGAAATAAATCAAGTTTTTCAAAATATTCTAATTTACTGGCTTTTACCTGTATATGGTGTATCATGACATGGCCTAAACATATCCAGATATTAATAAAAGGCCATATCGCCCAGCCCTAGTTGGTAGTAATTCTGATTTCAAATGAAAGACAGTAGTAATTCTGATTTCAAGTGAAAGTTAGAAGTTGATAGTTCCTACTAACTTTCCATTTGAAATCAGAATTCCTACTAACTTTCATTTGAAATCAACTTCTGATTTCTAATGAAAGTTAGTAGTATTCATGATTTGAAGTGAAAGTTTAAATGTGTGATTGTACTTACCAGAGTGATGGCAGCATCATCCTCTGCTCCGTTGTATCTAAAGGTGATGCGATGCTTCTCCATTTCAGCAAAGTATTCCTTTGCCTCTTTGCTTGTACTCGTACCCAAACCTACAACACAAATGTTCAAATGTTTCTCGGGATGAAGAAATAAATACATACTGGAACACGTTGCTGTACCGTGTCAAGTGATTGTGTTTAGCAAGCAAACCTTTGTAGTACTTGACATGCCAGCTCTTGTGGTTTTCTGTGTTTTTCTTCCACTCGTCAAACTCTGGGATGCTGTAAAAAGCCACCTCTTGCTTGCTCTTTGTGGCCTGCAGAAAAAACAATGGCTGCAAATTGTTCTATCTGCGATGGTAGTAACGACCACTGTAAACACCACCAATAAAATACTAGTCATTCATCGACACTTGCGACACATCCTCTAGATCAGGGGTGCTCAATACGTCGATCGCGATCTACCAGTCGATCGCAAAGGTAGTATTGGTAGATCGCATTACATTAAAAAAAATAAATAAATAAATAAAAAAATTTAAAAAATAAATTAAAAATTGCATTACCGGTACATTAAAAAAAAAAAACGCCAGCCTATCATCCATCCCGTCTTTTGATTGATAAACAGGGCAGCCAGTCAGATGACATCTTCGTTTTTCTGACACTTAGGTCACTGCGCATGCGCAAACAACGGCGCTCAGTGCAGCAAAGCTAACAAGCTTATCAGCGAGTTACCGACAATTTTCAGCCCTCGGTTTTTTCTCTTAAGGGTATAAAAATGAGTGGGGGAGCTGGACCAAGTAAGAAGACAAAAACTTATCACTTTCATACGGAATGGGAGGAGGATGACATTTTCGAAGTGCGTTTGCCTCATCTGCCAACCTGCCATCGCAATACCAAAGAAGGGAAATGTGGAGCGGCATTTTCAGACTATTCATGGAAAATACGACACCGACTTCCCGCTGAAAAGCGAGCTGAGAAAGAGAAAGGTGAAGGAACTGAAATCCCAGTTGTCCGGACAGCAGTCATTTTTCACACAACAAACTTCAAAAGCGAAAGTCGCCACCGAAGCATCATTCCGGGTGAGTCACATCATCGTTAATAACAAGAAGTCCCTCCAAGACAGAGAGATGGTAAAGGAGGCATTCGTTGAAGCAGCTGACTCATTGTTCCGAGACTTTAAAAATAAGGCAGAAATATTATCTTCGATCTTGCCCCAAGTGGAGGAGTTCAAGTACCTCGGAGTCTTGTTCACGAGTGAGGGAAGAGTGGATGGTGAGATCGACAGGCGGATCGGTGCGGCGTCTTCAGTAATGCGGACGCTGTATCGATCCGTTGTGGTGAAGAAGGAGCTGAGCCGGAAGGCAAAGCTCTCAATTTACCGGTCGATCTACGTTCCCATCCTCACCTATGGTCATGAGCTTTGGGTTATGACCGAAAGGACAAGCGGCTGAAATGAGTTTCCTCCGCCGGGTGGCGGGGCTCTCGCTTAGAGATAGGGTGAGAGGCTCTGCCATCCGGGGGGAGCTCAAAGTAAAGCCGCTGCTCCTCCACATGGAGAGGAGCCAGATGAGGTGGTTCGGGCATCTGGTCAGGATGCCACCCGAGCGCCTCCCTAGGGAGGTGTTTAGGGCACGTCCGACCGGTAGGAGGCCAGGACACGTTGGGAAGACTATGTCTCCCGGCTGGCCTGGGAACGCCTCGGGATCCCCCGGGAGGAGCTGGACGAAGTGGCTGGGGAGAGGGAAGTCTGGGCTTCCCTGCTTAGGCTGCTGCCCCCGCGACCCGACCTCGGATAAGCGGAAGAAGATGGATGGATGGATGGATATTATCTTTGATATAAAAAATCCTCAATATATTTAGAAATAAATATATGTATTGCATTTTTGTAGTAGGTACATCATTTTGACTTGATCATTTTATAAGTAGCTTGCATGCTGAAAAAGTGTGAGCACCCCTGATTCTTGTATTTTCATTAAACACCTTTAATTTATTAACAATATTAACTATATGTGTTAAACATGCTTGCATTATCATTGAACACCTTTAACTTGTTAACAAAAACATATATTTCATAAATAAGTAAATATAAATAATATATCTGAATGAGGTAGATCCCCACGACTTGATCAATTGAAAAGTAGCTCGCCTGCAGAAAAAGTGTGAGCACCCCTGCTCTAGATCAGGGGTGCCCATTACGTGGATGGCGAGCTAGCGGTGGATGGTGGAGGGTGTGTCAGTCCACCGCCAGCCAGGCATTGAAAAAATAGACCTAAAAATGAGCGATCATAAATCTTCACTATGACGTCACTTTGGTCACTTGATTGACATTCACGGCACCCGAGGGTCTTGTGAGATGACGCTGGCTGCTGCCAGATCATTATTAAGAAAAAAAAAGACCGACAGGAAGGCGAGAAGCACTTTTAATTTCAACAGACTCTCGCGCCGTACCTGCCGTCAAAACTAAAGACCGACTGCGCCGTTCCTGTCTTCACAATAAAAGCGCCGCTTCATCCTGCCTGCGCTAACAAAATAAGAGTCTCCTCCATTTGAAAATGTGGACGTTATCATCACTACTGTCTGATTCCAATCAATGCAAGTCATCAGAATCAGGTAATACACCAACGTATATTGAATTGAATTGAATTATATTTATATAGCACTTTTCTCTAGTGACTCAAAGCAATTTACATAGTGAAAGCCAATATCTAAGTTACATTTAAAGCAGTGTGGGTGGCACTGGGAGCAGGTGGGTAAAGTGTCTTGCCCAAGGACACAACGGCAGTGACAAGGTTGGCAGAAGCAGGGATCGAACCTGGAACACTCAAGTTGCTGGCACGGCCACTCTACCAACCTGTAATATCATTGTTGCTTTTTATTTTTATTCTTATTTTAATATTTTTCTATTTTGTTTCCATTTATACCCCCATTATTTACTTTTTACTTTTTAAATTTAATCTCAATTCTGTACACTGCTGCTGGAATTTTAATTTTCCTGAGGGAACTCTCCTGAAGGAATCACATTCACATTGACATCCCACTGGGTTGTGAGTTGTTCCTTGCCCTTATGTGGGCTCCGAACCGAGGATGTCGTTGTGGCTTGTGCAGCCCTTTGAGACACTTGTGATTTAGGGCTATATAAATAAACATTGATTGATTGAATCAATAAAGTACTATCTATCTATCTATAACGCCCCACTTCACCCATATTCTTGTCTTCATGAAAGAAAGGAAAGTTAAACATGCTTGAGAGAAAAGCGCTATTATAAATATCATTCACTTCACTTCACTTGTATGATCATTAAACACCTTTTAACTTTTTAACCTCTCCTTCATAAATAAATCAATATAAATGATATATATGATTGATCCCAGAGGTGGGTAGTAACGCGCTACATTTACTCCGTTACATCTACTTGAGTAACTTTTGGGATAAATTGTACTTCTAAGAGTAGTTTTAATGCAACATACTTTTACTTTTTCTTAAGTATATTTATAGAGAAGGAACGCTACTTTTACTTCGCTACTTTTATCTACATTCAGCTCGCTACTCGCTACTAATTTTTATCGATCTGTTAATGCACGCTTTGTTTGTTTTGGTCTGTCAGACAGACCTTCATAGTGCCTGCCTTACTGGTGACGTTTCACTTCGTTCCACCAATCAGATGCAGTCACTGGTGACGTTGGACCAATCAAACAGAGCCAGGTGGTCACATGACCTGACTTAAACAAGTTGAAAAACGTATTCGGGTGTTACCATTTAGTGGTCAATTGTACGGAATATGTACTGTACTGTGCAATCTACTAATAAAAGTTCCAATCAATCAATCAAAAGTGTGAAGGAAAAAAGATACTTTTTTTATTTCAACCGGACATCCCGTCAAAAGCCTAAAGACTGACTGCACAGTTCCTGTCTTCACAATAAAAGTGCCGCTCCATCGCGCCTGCGCTTTCAAAACAAGAGTCTCCGAAAGCCAGCGCAAACAAGCTAGCAAGCTAAGGAGTTTGACGCCAATATATTTCTTGTAAAGTGCATAAAAACGAATATGGAAGCTGTACAAATAAGATGCCAAAAACCCACCACTTTCATGTGGTATTAGACAGAAAGGAGGAACTTTTCTTCTCCTCCATTTGAAAACGTGGACGTTATCATCACTACTGTCTGATTACAATCAATGCAAGTCATCAGAATCAGGTAATACACCAACTTATATTCTTGTCTTCATGAAAGAAAGGAATCTATATGTGTTAAACATGCATGTATATTCATTAAAACATCTTTAACATGTAAACAAAAACAGCTAAATAAATACATATAAATTATATACTGTATATATCAATGTATATATATATATATATATATATATATATATATATATATATGATATGAGTGTGTATGTTACTCATCAGTTACTCAGTACTTGAGTAGTTTTTTCACAACATACTTTTTACTTTTACTCAAGTAAATATTTGGGTGACTACTCCTTACTTTTACTTGAGTAATAAATCTCTAAAGTAACAGTACTCTTTCAGTACAATTTCTGGCTCCTCTACCCACCTCTGATTGATCCCCTCCACTTGGTACATTGAAAAGTAGCTGACACACCCTCCACCATTCACGTAATGGGCACCCCTGACAACTAATGTTGTGTCGTTCGCGAACGATTCGTTCGAACGAACAAATCTTTTGAGTGAACGTACTGAACCGAATCACTTCATGAACTAATTCGTTCCTTTCTCAGTTCAGTTGAGTTCCGCCGCGACCATGCCGGTATGAGTGGAACTGGCGCATTCTGTGACTCACTGAACCCTCGACGTCGGCGAACGACGCAGCCAGCTACTCATCATGGGGGCGGGGCGAGGGACTGAGCGAACGATTCGTTCACCGCGGATTAACGACATGAATCACTCAGTGAACGACAACGCTCTCGCTCTCTGCTCTGCTTGCCCCAATGCCGCGAGTGATTCTCCTCCCGTCGCGGGGATATCTTTCATGCCATTGGAATCCGTTCTCCATTCATTCTCCAAGCTAACGGCTAATGTTGACTCAAGCCACATGAAAACAAACACACACACATTATCTCAACACATAAAGTTATGAGAGTAGAGGAGCCAGAAAGAAAGTCAGTGCAGGGCAAGGCTGAGCAGCAGCGACGCGAGGGGGAGGGGCGGGGGGTAAAGTGTAGGGCAGGCTGTTTGAGAAGATTTAAAATAAAAATAATACCTAATGTATGTACATATACATAGGCTATTATTTATCTTGATTTTTATATTATTTAAGCTATTTATTTTATTTTTTATTGCATATTTAAGTTGATATTTCCATTTTTATATTTTTAAATGGAAGCTACAGAAATTTTAGTTTTAATGTTGGCTTTTCTGGCACTTGGTTTAATATTTGTTTTGTTTTATTTAATGTAGCCTATTTATTTTCTTTTTGTTTGCACATTTACCGTATTTTCCGCACTATTAGCCGCACCTAAAAACCACAAATTTACTCAAAAGCTGACAGTGCGGCTTTTAACCCGGTGCGCTTTATATATGGATAAATATTAAGATTCATTTTCATAAAGTTTCGGTCTCGCAACTTCGGTAAACAGCCGCCATCTTTTTTCCCGGTAGAACAGGAAGCGCTTCTTCTTCTACGCAAGCAACCGCCAAGGTAAGCACCCGCCCCCATAGAACAGGAAGCGCTTCTTCTTCTACTGTAAGCAACCACCCGCCCGCGTAGAAGAAGAAAAAGGGCGCGGATATCACCGTACGTTTCATTTCCTTTGTGTGTTTACATCTGTAAAGACCACAAAATGGCTCCTACAAAGCGACAAGGATCCGGTTCATGAAAAGACGCAATCTCTCCATCCGCACACGGATTACTACCGTATTTCACAGCAACTGATATTCCTGTGAACCGCACTGTGGATACAACGGGAGCACGTACGGTGAATATTCGCACCACAGGGAATGAGAAGTCATCCTTCACTGTGGTTCTAGCTTGCCATGCTAATGGCCAGAAACTTCCACCCATGGTGATATTCAAAAGGAAGACCTTGCCAAAAGAGACCTTTCCAGCCGGCGTCATCATAAAAGCTAACTCGAAGGGATGGATGGATGAAGAAAAGATGAGCGAGTGGTTAAGGTAAGTTTACGCGAAGAGGCCGGGTGGCTTTTTTCACACAGCTCCGTCCATGTTGATATACGACTCCATGCGCACCCACATCACGCTGGTTTTTAATATATTATTCAAGTTTGACTGACCTATCTGTATGTTTTTTTGACATTCCTTTAGCGCAGTTAGATGCGGCTTTTAACACGGGGCGTCTTATAGGTGGACAAAGTTTTGAAATATGCCGTTCATTGAAGGCGCGGCTTATAACCCAGGGTGCCTTATGGTGCGGAAAATACGGTACATAGGCTATTATTTATCTTGATTTTTATATTATTTAAGCTATTTATTTTCTTTTTTATTGCATATTTAAGTTGATATTTCCATTTTTATATTTTTAAATGTAAGCTACAGAAATTTTAGTTTTAATGTTGGCTTTTCTGGCACTTGGTTTAATATTTGTTTTGTTTTATTTAAGGTAGCCTATTTATTTTCTTTTTGTTTGCACATTTAAGTTAATATTTTCTTTGTTATATTTTTAAACGTAGGCTACAGAACATTTAGTTTTTATGTTGGCATTTCTGGCTCTTAATTTATTTGTTTTATTTTGAAGGTATTTATTTTCTTTTTGTTTGCATATTTAAGTTTACATTTTCTTTGCTACAGAACATTTACCGTATTTTCCGCACTATAAGGCGCACCTAAAAACCACAAATTTTCTCAAAAGCTGACAGTGCGCCTTATAACCCGGTGCGCTTTATATATGGATAAATATTAAGATTCATTTTCATAAAGTTTCGGTCTCGTAACTACGGTATTCAGCCGCCATCTTTTTTCCCCGTAGAAGAGGAAGCGCTTCTTCTTCTACGCAAGCAACCGCCAAGGTAAGCACCCGCCCCCATAGAACAGGAAGCGCTTCTTCTTCTACTATAAGCAACCACCCGCCCGCGTAGAAGAAGAAGAAGCGCGCGGATATTATGTTTCATTTCCTTTGTGTGTTTACATCTGTAAAGACCACAAAATGGCTCCTACTAAGCGACAGGGATCCGGTTCATGAAAAGACGCAATCTCTCCATCCGCACACGGACTACTATTTCACAGCAACTGCCTAAAGACTTTCAAGAAAAGCTGGCTACTTTCCGTGCATATTGTAAAAACAAGATAGCTGAAAAAAAGATCCGGCCAGAGAACATTATCAACATGGACGAGGTTCCACTGACTTTTGATATTCCTGTGAACCGCACTGTGGATACAACGAGAGCACGTACGGTGAATATTCGCACCACAGGGAATGAGAAGTCATCCTTCACTGTGGTTCTAGCTTGCCATGCTAATGGCCAGAAACTTCCACCCATGGTGATATTCAAAAGGAAGACCTTGCCAAAAGAGACCTTTCCAGCCGGCGTCATCATAAAAGCTAACTCGAAGGGATGGATGAAGAAAAGATGAGCGAGTGGTTAAGGTAAGTTTAAGTTTAAGTCCATGTTGATATACGATTCCATGCGCGCCCACATCACGCTGGTTTTAATATATTATTAAAGTTTGACTGACCTATTTGACTGTTTTTTTGACATTCCTTTAGCGCAGTTAGATGCGGCTTACAACACGGGGCGGCTTATAGGTGGACAAAGTTTTGAAATATGCCGTTCATTGAAGGCGCGGCTTATAACCCAGGGCGCCTTATGGTGCGGAAAATACGGTAGTTTTTATGTTGGCATTTGTTAAGGGTTTCTTAATTTAATATTTGTTTTTGCACTAAACAAACGAGGCCTATTTATTTAACTGTTGATTGCAAGCATTTTAGTAGGCTATAACTATTTTTTTTATTTCCCACTTTTATTTATTTCTTATTTTCATTTCAGTGCAATAAAACATATTTAACAACAGGACTCGCGAACCTACTGACACAGAGAACTGACTGTGTCGTGGAGGAGGACGTCACATTGAGGCTCTCGTTCAGTCACTGTGCGTGTCGTTCATTGGGTGCTGAGGGCTTGTGTCGTTCACGAACTGACACACACCGAGATCTGCCGCTGGGGAAGCTGTTACTGACTGACTCATGATTCGCCGACCTGCCCACAGAACTGCTGCTGCAGAAGTGATTCGGTGAACGAATTTTTTGAACGAATCAATTTAAGGAACTGATTCTGGTGATTCAGTACAGTCAAAAGAACTGCCGATCCCATCACTACTGACAACTCGTGTTGCTGAGGCTCATAAACTACATGTATTTTCGCAACCTACGGCATAACAATGAGCCGAGACTGCCAGTATCTCAAAAAACACTGGTAAGCTGAGGTACCACTGGACTGTCCGATATTTTCATTTGACTTACTTTGACAATGGGTGTGATGAATTCCTCCAGGAATGTGTGTTTAAGCAAGGACGGCCAGTTGTGATGGAAGAAGTTGATGAGTAGACCTTTAATATGAGACCCATCTTGATCCTAGGATGAAAAAACAAAAAGGTGAGAAGTCAGCGTGTGCAGGTGCTATCTCAGGACCCTTATGTTCATCAAATCCACAATTGCTCAGCTTTTTCACTCCCATCACGCTCTTACAGAACCTGAATTGGTCTACATCAGTGTTTTTCAACCTTTTTTTGAGCCAAGGCACATTTTTTGCGTTGAAAAAATGCGGAGACACACCACCAGCACAATTCATTAAAAAAAGGAAACTCAGTTGACAGTAAAAAGTCGTTGTCGCAATTGTTGGATATGACTTTAAACAATAACCATCACTATAGCTCTTGTCTCAAGGTAGGTGTACTGTCACCACCTGTCACATCACACCCTGACTTATTTGGACTTTTTTGCTGTTGTCCTGTGTGTAGTGTTCTACTTCTTGTCTTGCGCTCCTATTTTGGTGGCTTTTTCTCTTTTTTTGGTATTTTCCTGTAGCAGTTTCATGTCTTCCTTGACCGCTATTCCCCACACCTGCTTCGTTTTAGCAATCAAGAATATTTCAGTTGTTTTTATCCTTCTTTGTGCACTGCAAAAACGGAAATCTAAGTAAGATGAAATATCTCAAATAAAGGTGATATTTGCTTATTTTCTGTCTGATAAGATAATTCTTCTCACTAAGCAGATTTTATGTTACAGTGTTTTGGTCCTAAATGATCTCAGTAAGATATTGCAGCTTGTTGCTGAGATTTTATGACCTATATTGAGTAAAACATGCTTGAAACTAGAATATCAAGTGTTGCAAAGCTGTGTCTTTTGATTGATTGATTGAAACTTGTATTAGTAGATTGCACAGTACAGTACATATTCCGTACAATTGACCACTAAATGGTAACACCCCAATAAGTTTTTCAACTTGTTTAAGTCGGGGTCCACGTTAATCAATTCATGTCATTAACACTCACAAGTAAAAACTACTTTTTTTAAAGTAATAATTTCTTACTTCAAGCATGAGAAAAAAATAATGATGCCGAGCGCATATCATTATGTCAAGATAATGGCACTAACATTTACTTAATTTAAGATTATTTTTCAACATATTGAGCAAAAAGGTCTCTTTTTTTTCTACCAAGAAAAGTGCACTTGTTATTAGTGAGAATATACCGTATTTTCCGCACTATTAGCCGCACCTAAAAACCACAAATTTACTCAAAAGCTGACAGTGCGGCTTTTAACCCGGTGCGCTTTATATATGGATTAATATTACGATTCATTTTCATAAAGTTTCGATCTCGCAACTTCGGTAAACAGCCGCCATCTTTTTTCCCGGTAGAACAGGAAGCGCTTCTTCTTCTACGCAAGCAACCGCCAAGGTAAGCACCCGCCCCCATAGAACAGGAAGCGCTTCTTCTTCTACTGTAAGCAACCACCCGCCCGCGTAGAAGAAGAAAAAGCGCGCGGATATACCGTACGTTTCATTTCCTTTGTGTGTTTACATCTGTAAAGACCACAAAATGGCTCCTACTAAGCGTCAGGGATCCGGTTCATGAAAAGACGCAATCTCTCCATCCGCACACGGATTACTATTTCACAGCAACTGATATTCCTGTGAACCGCACTGTGGATACAACGGGAGCACGTACGGTGAATATTCGCACCACAGGGAATGAGAAGTCATCCTTCACTGTGGTTCTAGCTTGCCATGCTAATGGCCAGAAACTTCCACCCATGGTGATATTCAAAAGGAAGACCTTGCCAAAAGAGACCTTTCCAGCCGGCGTCATCATAAAAGCTAACTCGAAGGGATGGATGGAGAAAAGATGAGCGAGTGGTTAAGGTAAGTTTAAGTTTACGCGAAGAGGCCGGGTGGCTTTTTTCACGCAGCTCTGTCCATGTTGATATACGTATGTTTGTGATTGCACATTTGCGTACATTTTGGGAGTGAACAGAGTTGTTAGAACGCTGGTTTTTAATATATTATTAAAGTTTGACTGACCTATCTGACTGTTTTTTTGACATTCCTTTAGCGCAGTTAGATGCGGCTTACAACACCGGGCGGCTTATAGGTGGACAAAGTTTTGAAATATGCCGTTCATTGAAGGCGCGGCTTTTAACCCAGGGCGCCTTATGGTGCGGAAAATACGGTACTTATTTTAAGGTATTTTTGGGGTTCATTGAGGTTAGCTAATTTTACTTGTTTTGGAAAGTCTTGACAAGCCGAATTTTCTTGTTCTATTGGCAGATAATTTTGCTTAGTTTAAATAAAATACCCCTAATTTTTGTATATATTTTTTTCTTGTTTTTGAACACTGACTTTTTGCAGTGTAAGGACATTGTTGATTGTCATGTCATGTTCGGATGTACATTGTGGACGCCGTCTTTGCTCCACAGTAAGTCTTTGCTGTCGTCCAGCATTCTGTTTTTGTTTACTTTGTAGCCAGTTCAGTTGTAGTTTCGTTCTGCATAGCCTTCCCTAAGCTTCAATGCCTTTTCTTAGGGACACTCACCTTTTGTTTATTTTTGGTTTAAGCATTAGACACCTTTTTACCTGCACACTGCCTCCCGCATTCCGACATCTACAAAGCAATTAGCTACCGGCTGCCACCTACTGATATAGAAGAGTATTACACGGTTACTCTGCCGAGTTCAAGACAGCACCGACACTCAACAATAACACATCATTTGCAGACTATAATTACTGGTTTGCAAAAAATATTTTTAACCCAAATAGGTGAAATTAGATAATCTCCCACGACACACCAGACTGTATCTCACAGCCGCGGCACACTAGTATGTATGACCACTCAACAATAGAGCAAGTGTCATCGTAGAAATATCTTAACAGTACTTCATATTCAGTGTCTGATGAGGAACTAAAACTCAGACTTGATCTTTACTTTAGAATAAAGTCCTGACTGTCATTTAAGGCCAAAAAAAGATGTGGAACAGCAATCAAACTGCATGTTGGAGAGCTGCTTTGATTATTTTGAAATCTCTGTGAAAGGATTCCTTTGGTGCTGATGTTTCATATGTCTGCAAGTGTAACTAGTCCCTGTCTGTGACATGTTAGATGTTGTGCTGCTGCCACTCATCCAGGTCGCTAACATAATATGTCATTCATCTCAGCGAGTTTGTGAACTGGTGAAATAAAATACTAATGTAAGGAGCTAATAGAACAATACATGCAACATCATAAATGACATCCACCTGATCCGTCATGATCATGATCCTGCCATAGCGCAGGCTTCTCAGGGACTCGGAATCTTCATAGCTTTTTTTGTACTGGAGGCCAACAATTTTGATGATGTTATTGATTTCAGCATTTTCCATGATCTGTGAGTAAAAGAAAGGTAGATATTAGGTTTAAATATAAAATCCCCATCAATATCATATTTTAAAAAATCCACACAAATAGCAAGTACAAAGTATTCTTGTAACTGTTATTATTTTAAACCGACTGTTTGCACACACATTTTTTAAAGTGCTGTACAACCCATCAAGTCCTGGTCCACCGTGCTCTTCCTATTATAAACTGTCCACTTCAATCCACATCCACACACATGGCCACCTACTTTTGTCCACATAAAATGTGAGCACTTAAAGGGCTTTTCTATGAAAACTTGTCTTTTTGGTGCAGGTTAGATGTCACCAGATGCATACCTGCTTGTGCGTAGCTTCTCGCACGTTGAGGATCTTTCCTCTCAGTGGGAACACGCCATAGCGATCACGCCCAATGACTCCAAGTCCTGATACAGCCAGAGACTTGGCTGAATCTCCCTCAGTGAGGATAAGCGTGCACTCGGAGGAGTGTTTACCACCTTTCATATTCATGGGAAGAAGACAAAGCCCTTGTTATTTGTTTAGTTGGTATCTTCAGCAATGACTATAATGTGGATATACATATATACATACATCTTACATACATATATACTGTATATATACACACACACACACACACACACACACACACACACACACACACATATATATATATATATATATATATATATATATATATATATATATATATATATATATATATATATATATATATATATATATATATATATATATATATATATATATATACATACACATATTTATATATACACACTAGAGATGCGCGGATAGGCAATTATTTCATCCGCAACCGCATCAGAAAGTCGTCAACCATCCGCCATCCACCCGATCTAACATTTGATCAGAACCGCACCCGCCCATTGTTATATATCTAATATAGACGATGCAAGGCATTAGTGAGGTTATAAAGCTTTTGCCTGTTAAAGAAAGTAGACTGATCCAATGCAGCACAGACATTCGCGTGCCACGCTGTCACGACCCAGACGCACACCAGTGCGCAATCATATGGGAGCCGCGCTGAGCGCACCTCCAAGCGCGTCTCGCTGCCGGCGACGGCCGGGTATATGGGCCCGACGCTCCAGCGCCATCCATTTTCAGGGCTAGTTGATTCGGCAGGTGGGTTGTTACACACTCCTTAGCGGGTTCCGACTTCCATGGCCACCGTCCTAGCTGCTGTCTATATCAACCAGGGTGAGCCCCACCCCTTTCGTGAGCGCACTGCGCGCGGAGTGACCCCTGTTACGCGCCCCCGGCAACAGGGGTGGCGGGCAGGTAAGCTGCTTACCTGCTGCGCGTGACGCCGGCCGCGGCGAAGGCGGACGAGGCGGGGTGTCGGTGCGGTGGTGACCCTGGACGTGCGTCGGGCCCTTCTCGCGGATCGCCTCAGCTACGGCTCCCGGTGGGGCCCTCTCGGGGGAGGGGGCCTCGGTCCCGGACCCCGGCGAGGCGTCAGGGGCCTTCTCCACTCCGTAAAAGTGTCCATCTCTCTTTTTTTTTTCTTCTGTTGTGGCATATGCTGCAGGTGCCTGCTCGTTTTTCGTATGTGGGTAACAACATTTAACTATGTATATATATTTCCCAATTGGTTTAACTGCCACCCGCCTGAATCTATTTAAAATCTAATTTTTTTTAATTTCCACCGCCCGACCCGACCCGACCCGACCCGCGGATAAAATCTAATTTTTTTAAATTTCATCCGCCCGATCCGCGGATAATCCGCGGACTCCGCGGTTGTGCCCGCAAACCGCGCATCTCTAATACACACACACAGAAACATATTTATATATATATATATACATATTTATATACACACACACATATACACACACAAACATATGTATATATATGTATATATATATATATATATATATATATATATATACATACACACACACACACACATATATACATACATTTATACACACACACACACACACACACGCACACACACACACACACACACACACACACACATATATATATACAGTACAGGCCAAAAGTTTGGACACATCTCATTCAATGTGTTTTCTTTATTTTCATGACTATTTACATTGTAGATTGTCACATCAAAACTATGAATGAACACATGTGGAGTTATGTACTTAACAAAAAAAGGTGAAATAACTGAAAACATGTTTTATATTCTAGTTTCTTCAAAATAGCCACCCTTTACTCTGATTAAACAACCTCGCGCCAACCTATCTCTCCGACCTCCTTCAGCCTTACTGCCCCCACCCGATCCTTAAGATCAGCCGATCAGCTGCTGTTGACGGTCCCTGACACAAGGCTGAAGCTTAGAGGTGACAGAGCTTTCGCCGTTGCTGCTCCCAAGCTCTGGAACGACCTACCCCTGAGTGTTAGACAAGCCTCCTCTCTTCCTGTTTTTAAATCTCTCTTAAAAACATACTTTTATTCCATGGCTTTTAACACTGAGTGATATCCATCCTGCAATGGCGCCCCATAATACACCTGCTGTGAACCTGTTTTTATGTTTCTATGTTTTTATTTATTCTATTTTAATTATTTATTTTTTATCGTGTTCTGTTTGTGTTGTGTTGTGTTTGCTCGGTACTCGTTTTATCTTTTAACCTGTTCATTGTACAGCACTTTGGCTACCCCTGTGGTAAATTTTAAATGTGCTTTATAAATAAAGTTGATTTGATTTGATTTGATTACTGCTTTGCACACTCTTGGCATTCTCTTCATGGGCTTTAAGAGGTAGTCGTCACCTGAAATGGTTTTCACCTCACAGGTGTGCTTGAAGCTCATGGAGAGAATGCCAAGAGTGTGCAAAGCCGTAATCAGAGCAAAGGGTGGCTATTTTGAAGAAACTAGAATACAAAACATGTTTTCAGTTATTTCACCTTCAACTCCACATGTGTTCATTCATAGTTTTGATGTGACTATCTACAATGTAAATAGTTATGAAAATAAAGAAAACGCATGGAATGAGGGGAAGTTGTGTCCAAACTTTTGGCCTGTACTGTACATACATATATACATACATACAATATATGTATATATATATACATATATACAGGTAAAAGCCAGTAAATTAGAATATTTTGAAAAACTTGATTTATTTCAGTAATTGCATTCAAAAGGTGTAACTTGTACATTATATTTATTCATTGCACACAGACTGATGCATTCAAATGTTTATTTCATTTAATTTTGATGATTTGAAGTGGCAACAAATGAAAATCTAAAATTCCGTGTGTCACAAAATTAGAATATTACTTAAGGCTAATACAAAAAAGGGATTTTTAGAAATGTTGGCCAACTGAAAAGTATGAAAATGAAAAATATGAGCATGTACAATACTCAATACTTGGTTGGAGCTCCTTTTGCCTCAATTACTGCGTTAATGCGGCGTGGCATGGAGTCGATGAGTTTCTGGCACTGCTCAGGTGTTATGAGAGCCCAGGTTGCTCTGATAGTGGCCTTCAACTCTTCTGCGTTTTTGGGTCTGGCATTCTGCATCTTCCTTTTCACAATACCCCACAGATTTTCTATGGGGCTAAGGTCAGGGGAGTTGGCGGGCCAATTTAGAACAGAAATACCATGGTCCGTAAACCAGGCACGGGTAGATTTTGCGCTGTGTGCAGGCGCCAAGTCCTGTTGGAACTTGAAATCTCCATCTCCATAGAGCAGGTCAGCAGCAGGAAGCATGAAGTGCTCTAAAACTTGCTGGTAGACGGCTGCGTTGACCCTGGATCTCAGGAAACAGAGTGGACCGACACCAGCAGATGACATGGCACCCCAAACCATCATGGTTTGGGTTGGGTTGGTTTGGTTTGCATTTCCTTTGGAAATCGAGGTCCCAGAGTCTGGAGGAAGACAGGAGAGGCACAGGATCCACGTTGCCTGAAGTCTAGTGTAAAGTTTCCAACTCCCCTGACCTTAGCCCCATAGAAAATCTGTGGGGTATTGTGAAAAGGAAGATGCAGAATGCCAGACCCAAAAACGCAGAAGAGTTGAAGGCCACTATCAGAGCAACCTGGGCTCTCATAACACCTGAGCAGTGCCAGAAACTCGTCGACTCCATGCCACGCCGCATTAACGCAGTAATTGAGGCAAAAGGAGCTCCAACCAAGTATTGAGTATTGTACATGCTCATATTTTTCATTTTCATACTTTTCAGTTGGCCAACATTTCTAAAAATCCCTTTTTTGTATTAGCCTTAAGTAATATTCTAATTTTGTGACACACGGAATTTTGGATTTTCATTTGTTGCCACTTCAAATCATCAAAATTAAATGAAATAAACATTTGAATGCATCAGTCTGTGTGCAATGAATAAATATAATGTACAAGTTACACCTTTTGAATGCAATTACTGAAATAAATCAAGTTTTTCAAAATATTCTAATTTACTGGCTTTTACCTGTATATCAACATTATCACAATGAAAGCTGACCTAGAAAGGGAAAGTCAAGTTCTTTGTCAGCTCCACAAACGACAATGCAGTGGTTTAACACCATATGACAGACAATATGTCCACACCAGCACACATCTTTCACAAAGGTCTGTTTTTCTGTGTCATAGTCTCCATGCAAATGCAGATTTTTGTCTTTCAAACAATGTTGTACATTTAACATATCATAAATATGCAAGGTGGGAAAATACCCCTGACAGTCAGTGAATGTGTTTTCATGTGAACTTTTGTAGGGAAATGTGACTTTATGACAACATCAGTGTTGGTGTGGACATGGCCTGTGAGGCAACACTTCACCTACCAGCGTCGTTGGCATCATCTAGCTTGGGAATGCCTTTGATTTTGCTGTGCTTCACTGATGAGCACTTTTTATTCAACTGTATTTGAGCTTTGAACTTCACCCAGTTGAGGATGCTCTCGACAATCCCACAATTGGTTGCCTGTGGATGACAGATGACAGACTTTTGTTGGCTGGCACAGTTTTCATGATGGTGTATGTGAGCAGCTAAAAAAGTCCTTACAGCCTTGACAAACTTGTCGGAGAGAAGGCATTTGGAACCAAAGCTCTTTGTCTGGAGTGTCATGTTTTCTTTGGTCTGGGAGTCAAAGCTTGGATTCTCAATCAGTGCATTCACGAAAACCCAAATATGGTTCTTAACCTACAGCATTCATGACAAGCAGATAAAGAAGTTAGTGACACACAAAGTAATAAATGGAAGGTATCTTAAAATCAGTACAGTTTCACCTGGAAAGGTTTGACGGACACGCCTGCCTTGTTTTTCTTCTTCACCACTTCAATAAGCTTGGACACGATTTGATCCACCACATAGTCAGTGTGCCTGCCGCCCTGAAACATAACTTTGGACTTACAAACATGCTTCCATCTGTATACTTGGGGAAGACGGCAGCTTCAATGTACAAAAGCCAAAACTTGTGAAGTTTTCACCTTGTGTACCGTATTTTCCGCACTATTAGCCGCACCTAAAAACCACAAATTTACTCAAAAGCTGACAGTGCGGCTTATAACCCGGTGCGCTTTATATATGGATTAATATTAAGATTCATTTTCATAAAGTTTCGGTCTCGCAACTACGGTAAACAGCCGCCATCTTTTTTCCCCGTAGAAGAGGAAGTGCTTCTTCTTCTACGCAAGCAACCGCCAAGGTAAGCACCCGCCCCCATAGAACAGGAAGCGCTTCTTCTTCTACTGTAAGCAACCACCCGCCCACGTAGAAGAAGAAGAAGCGCGCGGATATTACGTTTCATTTCCTTTGTGTGTTTACATCTGTAAAGACCACAAAATGGCGACAGGTTTCCGGTTCATGAAAAGACGCAATCTCTCCATCCGCACACGGACTACTATTTCACAGCAACTGCCTAAAGACTTTCAAGAAAAGCTGGCTACTTTCCGTGCATATTGTAAAAACAAGATAGCTGAAAAAAAGATCCGGCCAGAGAACATTATCAACATGGACGAGGTTCCACTGACTTTTGATATTCCTGTGAACCGCACTGTGGATACAACGGGAGCACGTACGGTGAATATTCGCACCACAGGGAATGAGAAGTCATCCTTCACTGTGGTTCTAGCTTGCCATGCTAATGGCCAGAAACTTCCACCCATGGTGATATTCAAAAGGAAGACCTTGCCAAAAGAGACCTTTCCAGCCGGCGTCATCATAAAAGCTAACTCGAAGGGATGGATGAAGAAAAGATGAGCGAGTGGTTAAGGTAAGTTTACGCGAAGAGGCCGGGTGGCTTTTTTCACGCAGCTCCGTCCATGTTGATATACGACTCCATGCGCGCCCACATCACGCTGGTTTTTAATATATTATTAAAGTTTGACTGACCTATTTGACTGTTTTTTTGACATTCCTTTAGCGCAGTTAGATGCGGCTTATAACACGGGGCGGCTTATAGGTGGACAAAGTTTTGAAATATGCCGTTCATTGAAGGCGCGGCTTATAACCCAGGGCGCCTTATGGTGCGGAAAATACGGTAAATGGTAAATAAAAAGAGAATATGATGATTTGTAAATCCTTTTCAACTTATATTCAATTGAATAGACTGCAAAGACAAGATACTTGATGTTCGAAATGAGAAACACATTTTTTTTTGCAAATAATCATTAACTTAGAATTTAATAGCAGCAACTAGAGATGTCCGATAATGGCTTTTTTGCCGATATCCGATATTCCGATATTGTCCAACTCTTAATTACCGATTCTGATATAAACCGATACAGATATATACAGTGTTGGAATTAACACATTATTATGCCTAATTTTGTTGTGATGCCTCGCTGGATGCATTAAACAATGTAACAAGGTTTTCCAAAATAAATCAACTCAAGTTATGGGAAAAAATGCCAACATGGCACTGCCATATTTATTATTGAAGTCACAAAGTGCAGTATTTTTTTTAACATGCCTCAAAACAGCAGCTTGGAATTTGGGACATGCTCTCCCTGAGAGAGCATGAGAAGGTTGAGGTGGGCGGGGTTGGGGTGGGGGGGTGTATATTGTAGCGTCCCGGAAGGGTTAGTGCTGCAAGGGGTTCTGGGTATTTGTTCTGTTGTGTTACGGTGCGGATGTTCTCCTGATATGTGTTTGTCATTCTTGTTTGGTGTGGGTTCACAGTGTGGCGCATATTTGTAACAGTGTTAAAGTTGTTTGTACGGCCACCCTCAGTGTGACCTGTATGGCTGTTGACCAAGTATGAATTGCATTCACTCGTGTGTGTGAAAAGCCGTAGATATTATGTGATTGGGCCGGCACGCAAAGACAGTGCCTGTAAGGTTTATTGGCGCTCTGTACTTCTCCCTCAGTCCGTGTACACAGCGGCATTTTAAAAAGTCATATATTTTACTTTTTGAAACCGATACCGATAATTTTGAAACCGACACCGATAATTTCCGATACAACATTTTAAAGCATTTATCGGCGACATCTCTAGCAGCAACACATTGCAAAAAAGTTGTCACATGGCCTTTCCTTTTAACAACACTCAGTAAAGGTTTGGGAACTGAGGAGACACATTTTTGAAGTGGAATTCTTTCCCATTCTTGCTTGATGTACAGCTTAAGTTGTTCAAACAGTCCGGGGTCTCCTTTGTGGAGTTTTAGGCTTCATAATGTGCCACACATTTTAAATGGGGGACAGGTCTGGACTACATGCAGGCTAGTCTAGTACCCGCACTCTTACTATGAAGCCATGCTGTTTTAACACATGCAGAATGTGGCTTGGCATCATCTTGCTGAAATAAGCAGGGGCGTCCATGAAAAAGACGTTGCTTGGAGGGCAACAAACAATATGTTGCTCCAAAACCTGTATGTACATTAATGGTGCCTTCACAGATGTGTAAGTTACCCATGCCTTGGGCACTAATACACCCCCATACCATCATAGATGCTGGCTTTTTACCGGGGCGTTATAGCTCGGTTGGTAGAGTGGCCGTGCCAGCAACTTGAGTTCCAGGTTCGATCCCCGCTTCCGCCATCCTAGTCACTGCCGTTGTGTCCTTGGGCAAGACACTTTACCCACCTGCTCCCAGTGTCACCCACACTGGTTTAAATGTAACTTAGATATTGGGTTTCACTATGTAAAACGCTTTGAGTCACTAGAGAAAAGTGCTATATAAATATAATTCACTTCACTGATTCACTTTTGAACTTTGCGCCAATAACAGTCCGGATGGTTCTTTTGCTCTTTGGTCCGGAGGACACAACGTCCACAGATTCCAAAAACAATTTGAAATGTGGACTCGTCAGACCACAGAACACTTTTCCACTTTGCATCAGTCCATCTTAGATGAGCTTGGACCCAGTGAAGCTGGCGGCTTTTCTGGGTGTTGTTGATAAATGGCTTTGGCTTTGCATAGTAGAGTTTTAACTTGCACTTACAGATGTAGCGACCAACTGTAGTTACTGACAGTGGTTTTCTGAAGTGTTCCTGAGCCCAGGTGGTGATATCCTTTACACACTGATGTCGGTTTTTGATGCAGTACCGCCTAAGGGATCGAAGGTCTCAGGCATTTAATGTTGGTTTGCGGCCTTGCCGCGTATGTGCAGTGATTTCTCTGGATTCTCTGAACCTTTAGATGATATTACAGACCGTAGATGGTGAAATCCCTAAATTCCTTGCAATAGCTGGTTGACAAATGTAGTTCTTAAATTGTTGGACAATTTGCTCACGCATTTGTGTGGTGACCCTCGCCCCGTCCTTGTTTGTGAATGACTGAGCATTTCATGGAAGCTGCTTTTATACCCAATCATGGCACCCACCTGTTCCCAACTAGCCTGTTCACCTGTGGGATGTTCCAAATAAGTGTTTGAAGAGCATTCCTCAACTTTCTCAGTCTTTTTTGCCACTTGTGCCAGCTTTTTTGAAACATGTTGCAGGCATCAAATTCCAATTGAGCTAATATTTGCAAAAAATAACAACGTTTTCCAGTTTGAACGTTAAATATCCTGTCTCTGCAGTCTATTCAATTGAATGTAGGTTAAAAAGGATGTGTTGAGGTGGCGACTTGTCCAGGGTGTACCCCGCCTTCCGCTCGAATGCAGCTGAGATAGGCTCCAGCACCCCCCGCGACCCCGAAAGGGACAAGCGGTAGAAAATGGATGGATGGATGGATGTATTCTGTTTTTATTTACCATTTACACAACATGCCAACTTCACAGGTTTTGTATGTAAAAAAAATTGTTTAGCCTTTTTAAAGAAAATATGTGCATAATTGCCAATTACATTGATCATGACGTCATTATCATGATGTCATATTAGCCACCCTCGTAGCCATGCCCCCTATGCCACATGTATATTGGCAATCTGCGGGAAAGCCTGGGTACTACAGATGTCCGATAAAATGAAATATCGGAAATTATCGGTATCGGTTCGGAAAATATCGGTATCGGTTTCAAAAAGTAAAATGTATGACTTTTTAAAACGCCGCTGGCTGTGTACACGGACGTAGGGAGAAGGCACTGCCTTTGCGTGCCGGTCCAATTACATAATATCTACGGCTTTTCACACACACAAGTGAATGCAAACGCATACTTGGTCAACAGCCATACAGGTCACACTGAGGGTGGCCGTACAAACAACTTTAACACTGTTACAAATATGCGCCACACTGTGAACCCACACCAAACAAGAATGACAAACACAATTCAGGAGAACATCCGCACCGTAACACAACATAAACACAACATAACAAATACCCAGGACCCCTTGCAGCACTAACTCTTCCGGGGGACGCTACAATATACACCCCCTGCTACCCCCAATACCCCGCCCACCTCAACCTCCTCATGCTCTCAGGGAGAGCATGTCCCAAATTCCAAGCTGCTGTTTTGAGGCATGTTAAAAAAAATACTGCACTTTGTGACTTCAATAATAAATATGGCAGTGAGTTGATTTATTTTGGAAAACCTTGTTACATTGTTTAATGCATCCAGGCATCACAACAAAATTAGGCATCATAATGTGTTAATTCCACGACTGTATGTATCGGTATCGGTTGATATCGGAATCGGTAATTAAGAGTTGGACAATATCGGCAAAAAGCCATTATCGGACATTTCTACTGGGTACCAATCCCTATCAATCCCCATTACGTGTATTGTTAGCTGCCTCTCGCTATCATTTTTTTTTCGCAATTCATAATTTAAAGAAAAGGGAAAGATGTGTGTTCTTGTCTTGACATAGGAATTGAGGATGATGGGCAAAATTCCAAAAAAAGTGCAGTTTTCTTTTAAAGCAGTAGACAAAAAAACTTGTCAGCCACAGAAATGAAACCCACTCAGCAATCTGTGACAAATGGCCAAAGAGAATCATGTGTACATGGAAACAGATGGGCTACGTGCACATACCTTAGTAGTGGCGATGCTGTTGACAAAGCTGATTTGTTGGAATCCTTTCTCGCTCATTGTGAGGCAAACCTCCCATCGCTCGTTGACATGTTCGTGCACCACCTTCAGGGCTACGCCGGTCTCATCCAGTTTGTCTTTCACGTAAAGCTCCACGTAGCTGCGGAAGCCATTAACCTGGAGTGAGCGAAGACAGGTTAGGTTGAAACCTCGACACAGCACCTTGCTACATGCAAATCAGAAGTTTACACAAACACATCAGTGAGATTACTCCAAATGTTTGTAACTTTTCAAACAATGGCATCCTTAACATGGTGGTGTGTAAAAGCAAAGGAAAGAGAAGTTACAGACAAATCTTATACATATAAATATAAATTACATTTGTAAAGTTTGTGAATTACAGGCAATTTAAATACAGTATGTACGACTGTGAATTACAGGCAATTTGAATATGTTCAACCGTGACTTACAGGTCATTTGAATATGTACGACTGTGACTTACAGGTAACTTAAATATATCCGACTGTGACTTACAGGTAACTTAAATATGTACGACTGTGACTTACAGGTAACTTAAATATGTTCGACTGTGACTTACAGGTAACTTAAATATGTTCGACTGTGACTTACAGGTCATTTGAAATTGTACGACTGTGACTTACAGGCAACTTAAATATGTACGACTGTGACTTACAGGCAATTTAAATATGTACGACTGTGACTTACAGGTAATTGTATGTACAACTGTGAATTACTGGCAATTTCAATATGTATGACTGGACTTACAGGTAATTTCAATATGTACGACTGTGAATTACAGGCAATTTAAATATGTACGACTGTGACTTACAGGTAATTTCAATATGTACGACTGTGAATTACAGGTAACTTAAATATGTACGACTGTGACTTACAGGTAACTTAAATATGTTCGACTGTGACTTACAGGTAATTTGAAATTGTACGACTGTGACTTACAGGTAACTTAAATATGTACGACTGTGACTTACAGGTAATTTAAATATATACGACTGTGACTTACAGGTAATTTAAATATGTACGACTGTGACTTACAGGTAATTTTATGTACAACTGTGAATTACTGGCAATTTCAATATGTACGACTGTGATTTACAGGTAATTTCAATATGTACGACTGTGACTTCCAGGTAACTTAAATATGTTCGACTGTGACTTACAGGTCATTTGAAATTGTACGACTGTGACTTACAGGCAACTTAAATATGTACGACTGTGACTTACAGGCAATTTAAATATGTACGACTGTGACTTACAGGTAATTGTATGTACAACTGTGAATTACTGGCAATTTCAATATGTATGACTGGACTTACAGGTAATTTCAATATGTACGACTGTGAATTACAGGCAATTTAAATATGTACGACTGTGACTTACAGGTAATTTCAATATGTACGACTGTGAATTACAGGTAACTTAAATATGTACGACTGTGACTTACAGGTAACTTAAATATGTTCGACTGTGACTTACAGGTAATTTGAAATTGTACGACTGTGACTTACAGGTAACTTAAATATGTACGACTGTGACTTACAGGTAATTTAAATATATACGACTGTGACTTACAGGTAATTTAAATATGTACGACTGTGACTTACAGGTAATTTTATGTACAACTGTGAATTACTGGCAATTTCAATATGTACGACTGTGATTTACAGGTAATTTCAATATGTACGACTGTGACTTCCAGGTAACTTAAATATGTTCGACTGTGACTTACAGGTCATTTGAAATTGTACGACTGTGACTTACAGGTAACTTAAATATGTACAACTGTGACTTACAGGTCATTTAAATATGTACGACTGTGACTTACAGGTAATTTAGATATGTGCGACTGTGACTTACAGGTAATTTAAATATGTACGACTGTGATTTACAGGCAACTTAAATATGTACGACTGTGACTTACAGGTAATTTAAATATGTGCGACTGTGACTTACAGGTAATTTAAATATGTACGACTGTGATTTACAGGCAATTTAAATATGTACGACTGTGACTTACAGGTAATTTTATGTACAACTGTGAATTACTGGCAATTTCAATATGTATGACTGTGACTTACAGGTACTTTCAATATGTACGACTGTGACTTACAGGCAATTTGAATATGTACGACTGTGAATTACAGGTAATTTAAATATGTGCGACTGTGACTTACAGGTAATTTAAATATGTACGACTGTGATTTACAGGCAATTTAAATATGTACGACTGTGACTTACAGGTAATTTTATGTACAACTGTGAATTACTGGCAATTTCAAATTGTATGACTGTGACTTACAGGTACTTTCAATATGTACGACTGTGACTTACAGGCAATTTGAATATGTACGACTGTGAATTACAGGTAATTTAAATATGTACGACTGTGACTTACAGGTAATTTGAATATGTATGACTGACTTACATATGTACGACTGTGACTTACAGGCGATTCAAATATGCTCGACTGTGATTTACAGGCAATTTAAATATGTACGACTGTGACTTATAGGCAATTTAAATATGTACGACTGTGACTTATAGGCAATTTAAATATGTACGACTGTGACTTACAGGTAATTTTATGTACAACTGTGAATTACTGGCAATGTCAATATGTACGACTGTGACTTACAGGTAATTTCAATATGTACGACTGTGAATTACAGGTAATTTGAATATGTACGACTGTGAATTACAGGCAATTTAAATATGTACGACTGTGACTTACAGGTAATTTCAATATGTACGACTGTGAATTACACGTAATTTCAATATGTACGACTGTGATTTACAGGTAATTTCAATATGTACGACTGTGAATTACACGTAATTTCAATATGTACGACTGTGACTTACAGGTAATTTCAATATGTACGACTGTGAATTACAGGCAATTTCAATATGTACGACTGTGAATTACAGGTCATTTAAATATGTACGACTGTGACTTACAGGTAATTTAAATATGTACTACCGTGATTTACAGGCAACTTAAATATGTACGACTGTGATTTACAGGCAACTTAAATATGTACGACTGTGACTTACAGGTAATTTTATGTACAACTGTGAATTACAGGTAATTTCAATATGTACGACTGTGAATTACAGGTAATTTCAATATGTACGACTGTGAATTACAGGCAATTTAAATGTGTACGACTGTGACTTACAGGTAATTTCAATATGTACGACTGTGACTTACAGGTAACTTAAATATGTACGACTGTGACTTACAGGTAATTTAAATATGTTCGACTGTGACTTACAGGTCATTTAAATATGTACGATTGTGATTTACAGGCAACTTAAATATGTATGACTGTGACTTACAGGCAATTTAAATATGTATGACTGTGACTTACAGGCAATTTAAATATGTACGACTGTGAATTACAGGTAATTTCAATATGTACGACTGTGAATTACAGACAATTTAAATATGTACGACTGTGACTTACAGGTAATTTCAATATGTACGACTGTGAATTACAGGTAATTTCAATATGTACGACTGTGATTTAAAGGTAATTTCAATATAAACGACTGTGAATTACAGGTACTTTCAATATGTACGACTGTGACTTACAGGCAATTTGAATATGTACGACTGTGAATTACAGGTCATTTAAATATGTACGACTGTGACTTACAGGTAATTTGAATATGTATGACTGACTTACATATGTACGACTGTGACTTACAGGCGATTCAAATATGCTCGACTGTGATTTACAGGCAATTTAAATATGTACGACTGTGACTGACTTATAGGCAATTTAAATAAGTACGACTGTGACTTATCGGCAATTCAAATATGCTTGACTGTGACTTACAGGCAATTTAAATATGTACGACTGTGACTTACAGATAATTTCAATATGTACGACTGTGAATTACAGGTAATTTCAATATGTACGACTGTGATTTAAAGGTAATTTCAATATAAACGACTGTGAATTACAGGTACTTTCAATATGTACGACTGTGACTTACAGGCAATTTGAATATGTACGACTGTGAATTACAGGTAATTTAAATATGTACGACTGTGACTTACAGGTAATTTGAATATGTATGACTGACTTACATATGTACGACTGTGACTTACAGGCGATTCAAATATGCTCGACTGTGATTTACAGGCAATTTAAATATGTACGACTGTGACTTATAGGCAATTTAAATATGTACGACTGTGACTTATAGGCAATTTAAATATGTACGACTGTGACTTACAGGTAATTTTATGTACAACTGTGAATTACTGGCAATGTCAATATGTACGACTGTGACTTACAGGTAATTTCAATATGTACGACTGTGAATTACAGGTAATTTGAATATGTACGACTGTGAATTACAGGCAATTTAAATATGTACGACTGACTTACAGGTAATTTCAATATGTACGACTGTGAATTACACGTAATTTCAATATGTAGGACTGTGATTTACAGGTAATTTCAATATGTACGACTGTGAATTACACGTAATTTCAATATGTACGACTGTGACTTACAGGTAATTTCAATATGTACGACTGTGAATTACAGGCAATTTCAATATGTACGACTGTGAATTACAGGTCATTTAAATATGTACGACTGTGACTTACAGGTAATTTAAATATGTACTACTGTTATTTACAGGCAACTTAAATATGTACGACTGTGATTTACAGGCAACTTAAATATGTACGACTGTGACTTACAGGTAATTTTATGTACAACTGTGAATTACAGGTAATTTCAATATGTACGACTGTGAATTACAGGTAATTTCAATATGTACGACTGTGAATTACAGGCAATTTAAATATGTACGACTGTGACTTACAGGTAATTTCAATATGTACGACTGTGACTTACAGGTAACTTAAATATGTACGACTGTGACTTACAGGTCATTTAAATATGTTCGACTGTGACTTACAGGTCATTTAAATATGTACGACTGTGATTTACAGGCAACTTAAATATGTATGACTGTGACTTACAGGCAATTTAAATATGTATGACTGTGACTTACAGGCAATTTAAATATGTACGACTGTGAATTACAGGTAATTTCAATATGTACGACTGTGAATTACAGACAATTTAAATATGTACGACTGTGACTTACAGGTAATTTCAATATGTACGACTGTGAATTACAGGTAATTTCAATATGTACGACTGTGATTTAAAGGTAATTTCAATATAAACGACTGTGAATTACAGGTACTTTCAATATGTACGACTGTGACTTACAGGCAATTTGAATATGTACGACTGTGAATTACAGGTCATTTAAATATGTACGACTGTGACTTACAGGTAATTTGAATATGTATGACTGACTTACATATGTACGACTGTGACTTACAGGCGATTCAAATATGCTCGACTGTGATTTACAGGCAATTTAAATATGTACGACTGTGACTGACTTATAGGCAATTTAAATAAGTACGACTGTGACTTATCGGCAATTCAAATATGCTTGACTGTGACTTACAGGCAATTTAAATATGTACGACTGTGACTTACAGGTAATTTCAATATGTACGACTGTGAATTACAGGTAATTTCAATATGTACGACTGTGATTTAAAGGTAATTTCAATATAAACGACTGTGAATTACAGGTACTTTCAATATGTACGACTGTGACTTACAGGCAATTTGAATATGTACGACTGTGAATTACAGGTAATTTAAATATGTACGACTGTGACTTACAGGTAATTTGAATATGTATGACTGACTTACATATGTACGACTGTGACTTACAGGCGATTCAAATATGCTCGACTGTGATTTAGAGGCAATTTAAATATGTACGACTGTGACTTATAGGCAATTTAAATAAGTACGACTGTGACTTATCAGCAATTCAAATATGCTCGACTGTGACTTACAGGCAATTTAAATATGTACGACTGTGACTTACAGACAATTCAAATATGTTCGACTGTGACTTACAGGCAACTTTTTCCCATTCAAGGTGACTTTAACGCCTTTGCAGGAGCCAGCCACATCGTATGCTCTGCGAGTAAGAAGTGCCACTATATCCTTGTCCAGTTTCTCCATCTTGAACTTGGACAAGTCTGGCTGGAACGTCACGCAGGTGAAGTCATCGCCATCGAAAAACTTGATCTTGGGCTCGGAGGATTTGCTCATGTTGTTCTGCCACGTCTTGTACAGCACATGTAACACACACAATCATCACTGTAGGACTTTTCGTTAGCGCTCATGCTATGGACAGTGCAGACAACTGATCAGCACACACTTTTTCTACTACCTTTATTATAAGGTAAGAAAAATATCCAGAATAATAAATGTTAAGTATGTAGTAATGTAGTCATAGTACTTGTAGCAGTTTCTAGTACGTGTGGTAGTGAATTGTAGTTCCTTGCCGTTCTAGTTTCTATTCCATAGAGGTTTGAATTAAGTGTTTGTGTGACAGGTGTATTTTGTACACTTGAGTCTGCTCTACTAAGATTCAAATAATAAGTACTAAATAGTGTGTGCAAAGTAGGGATGTCCCGATCCGATATTTGGATCGGATCGGCCGCCGATATTTGCCAAAAAATGCGTTTCGGCAAGGCATGGGAAAATGCCGATCCTGATCCAGTTTATTAAAAAAAACTCCGATCCGTGTTTTCCAACGCACAGATTTAAATAATACATTCCATTTTTCTGCTGCTCCCTATTTCCGTTCCGCATTTTCCAGCACACCTTCAACACATCCACAGGTCTGTGGATTCTCACGCAGTTGCTTTTAGCTGCTGGCATTGCACTACAGGCTCTTCTCACTCCTTCTTCTGTCTCCTTCTCACATGAAGTGCTCTAAAACTTGCTGGTAGACGGCTGCGTTGACCCTGGATCTCAGGAAACAGAGTGGACCGACACCAGCAGATGACATGGCACCCCAAACCATCACCCAACCATGCAAATTTTGCATTTCCTTTGGAAATCGAGGTCCCAGAGTCTGGAGGAAGACAGGAGAGGCACAGGATCCACGTTGCCTGAAGTCTAGTGTAAAGTTTCCACCATCAGTGATGGTTTGGGGTGCCATGTCATCTGCTGGTGTCGGTCCACTCTGTTTCCTGAGATCCAGGGTCAACGCAGCCGTCTACCAGCAAGTTTTAGAGCACTTCATGCTTCCTGCTGCTGACCTGCTCTATGGAGATGGAGATTTCAAGTTCCAACAGGACTTGGCGCCTGCACACAGCGCAAAATCTACCCGTGCCTGGTTTACGGACCATGGTATTTCTGTTCTAAATTGGCCCGCCAACTCCCCTGACCTTAGCCCCATAGAAAATCTGTGGGGTATTGTGAAAAGGAAGATGCAGAATGCCAGACCCCAAAACGCAGAAGAGTTGAAGGCCACTATCAGAGCAACCTGGGCTCTCATAACACCTGAGCAGTGCCAGAAACTCATCGACTCCATGCCACGCCGCATTAACGCAGTAATTGAGGCAAAAGGAGCTCCAACCAAGTATTGAGTATTGTACATGCTCATATTTTTCATTTTCATACTTTTCAGTTGGCCAACATTTCTAAAAATCCCTTTTTTGTATTAGCCTTAAGTAATATTCTAATTTTGTGACACACGGAATTTTGGATTTTCATTTGTTGCCACTTCAAATCATCAAAATTAAATGAAATAAACATTTGAATGCATCAGTCTGTGTGCAATGAATAAATATAATGTACAAGTTACACCTTTTGAATGCAATTACTGAAATAAATCAAGTTTTTCAAAATATTCTAATTTACTGGCTTTTACCTGTATATCGTGAATCGCAATATGGCCTTAAAATATCGCAATATTAAAAAAAGGCCATATCGCCCAGCCCTAGTTCAATGATGCCATTTCTGTTTGTCATGTATAATTTTGTCTATTTTGTGTTTATCCTTGAATAAACAGGTCAGTTTCTTGTTACCAACCATTGTGTATTATTCAAACTCCCCTAATTCAGCTGGCTAGTTGTTATCAAGAGTACTAAAACCCTTTTCAACATGATTCTGACAACTAAGTAGGCTAAATAACTTTAAACTTTAATACATGCTCGGATAGGCCAGTATCGGTATCGGTCAGTATCGGTATCGGATCGGAAGTACAAAAACAATATCGGTATCGGATCGGAAGTGCAAAAACCTGGATCGGGACATCCCTAGTGCCATATTTTAAATGATGATTTTGTGTGTCACCATGGAAACACTCAATTACTGCACATAGGCCTACATGCCAACATGCTCCAACCTTTGTTGTGGAACATGCAGCACAAAACTATCATCTGTACCACATTAACTGCAATAGTAGACGACAGAACCTATTTTTAGCACGCCGAAGGTGCGCTCAGGGAGACGCAAACCCGTGTGTTTGGTACAACACTGGATATGTGATGCACTGGAATGATCCAGCCACAAGGAATTGCATTGCATGACATTTTTTCCTATCGAAGATATATCAATAAAATACCAAATCATCCCTCAGCTCAAAGATGGAATTGTTGGAATAAATTCTAGGTTAAATATTTCTATTTCAGTCGTTCGTGTTCATGAATCCATGTTCTTGTCCATCGTCGACATGAACATGGATTGTCTCTCTCTCCGTTATTATGCAGCCATCGCTCCTTCTGAGCCATTTGGGCGTAATTGTGCCAGATTGCATGCAGATTTCAAATATGGACGCAAACAGCGGCTGCCGTACAGTTTCAGGCCTCATAAATCACATTGTGAGCGTTAAATAATTATATTTGCATCTCCTCCTCCCAGTATTGCAGGCGTTCTAATTATTAGCATATATTCCTCATATTCATGAAGGCAGAGACGCCCAATGAATTATGCTCTCGATTTTGTTTATTTATGTGATGTAGGGTTGTCCCGAGGGGTGTAACGGTACACAAAAATTTCGGTTCGGTACGTACCTCGGTTTAGAGGTCACGGTTCGGTTCATTTTCGTTACAATAAGAAAACAACAAAATATAAAAATTTTTGGTTATTTATTTACCAAATTTGTAAACAATGGCTTTATCCTTTTAACATTGGGAACACTATAATAATTCTGCCCACGTTAATCAACATTAAACTGCCTCAGGTTGTTGCTCAGATTAAATAAAATGACAAAACTTTTCTTCTACATATAAAAAGTGCAACATTAAACAGTTTCAAGTCAACTCATCATGCTTAATTTATTACAGCATTTGGGAAGCCTGTAGTTGATTTATTATGCAAATGTTATATTTTTATCAACATGTGATAGCAGGGACCCTGCCAGTCAAAACTAGGCTGCTGCATTACCGTATTTTCCGCACTATTAGCCGCACCTAAAAACCACAAATTTACTCAAAAGCTGACAGTGCGGCTTATAACCCGGTGCGCTTTATATATGGATTAATATTAAGATTCATTTTCATAAAGTTTAGGTCTCGCAACTACGGTAAACAGCCGCCATCTTTTTTCCCCGTAGAAGAGGAAGTGCTTCTTCTTCTACGCCAAGGTAAGCACCCGCCCCCATAGAAGAAGAAGCGCGCGGGTATTACGTTTCATTTCCTTTGTGTGTTTACATCTGTAAAGACCACAAAATGGCTCCTACTAAGCGACACACTGTGGTTCTAGCTTGCCATGCTAATGGCCAGAAACTTCCACCCATGGTGATATTCAAAAGGAAGACCTTGCCAAAAGAGAACTTTCCAGCCGGCGTCATCATAAAAGCTAACTCGAAGGGATGGATGGATGAAGAAAAGATGAGCGAGTGGTTAAGGGAAGTTTACGCGAAGAGGCCGGGTGGCTTTTTTCACGCAGCTCCGTCCATGTTGATATACGACTCCATGCGCGCCCACATCACAGATGGTGTCAAAAAACAAGTGAAGCACACAAATACAACACTCGCCGTCATTCCGGGTGGATTAACCAAAGAACTCCAACCGCTCGATATTGGTGTCAACAAGGCATTTAAAGCATGACTGCGAACGGCGTGGGAACAATGGATGACCGAAGGCGAACACACATTCACTAAGACAGGGAGACAGCGCCGGACGACATACGCCAACATCTGCCAGTGGATCGTAAATGCCTGGGCGGATATTTCGGTCTCAACTGTGGTCCGAACTTTCCGGAAGGCAGGATTCACGGAACTGCTGGAAAAACAACAGCGACACTGACTCTGATGACTTCGACGAGACGGAGCCGGCCATTTTGGATCCCGTAATTAGCCCAACTTTTTAATTCGGACACCGTAGGAGAAGAATTCGAGGGATTTATGAATGAAGAATAACTTCAGAAAGTGAGTGTTATGTTTATTTTGTGTGTTGTGACATTAACGTTCGAGCAACATTAAGTTATTGCTATTGCTCTGCACTATTTTGAATTTTACTATGTTTGTGATTGCACATTTGCACATTACCGTACATTTTGGGAGTGAACAGAGTTGTTAGAACGCTGGTTTTTAATATATTATTAAAGTTTAACTGACCTATCTGACTGTTTTTTTGACATTCCTTTAGCGCAGTTAGATGCGGCTTATAACACGGGGCGGCTTATAGGTAGACAAAGTTTTGAAATATGCCGTTCATTGAAGGCGCGGCTTATAACACGGGGCGGCTTATGGTGCGGAAAATACGGTACTAATGATTAATGTAACTATAGCTGAAAAAATGGTACAATAGCAATAGGAGAGACTATTCATCCCTGAACACCATGGAGTTGACTGGGAGGTGTTTATTATAATTTGGGGAGAGTCCACTGCCTGATGCTTACCTGCTAAACGCTAAGCACTGACTACAAGCGCTCTGAATACGCACTGCTGATTGGCTGTTACCGCTCTGTTTGTAACCAATCAGATGGTTGTGTGGGTGGGACAATGCTGGGTGCTGTGTAGAGGACTGACAGAGACAAAGGCAGAAGGAAGCGGAGGCAGCTACTTAATATGTTCGTGTGGAAACTCGCTCGGTACACCTCCGAACCGAACCGAAACCCCTGTACCGAAACGGTTCAATACAAATACACGTACCGTTACACCCCTAGTTGTCCCAATACCAATATTTTAGTACCGGTACCATAATGTATTTCGATTTTTTTGAGAAATAAAGGGGACCACAAAAAATGGCATTATTGGCATTAGTTAACAAAAAATCTTAGGGTACATTAAACATATGTTTATTATTACAAGTTTGTCCTTTAAAAAAATAGTTAACATATCAGACAACTTTTCTTTTAGTAGTAAGTAAACAAACAAAGGCTCCTAATTAGTTTGCTGACGTATGCAGTAACATATTTTGTCATTTATACACCTATTATTATGTCAACATTATTAACGACAAGTGGTACTTTTCAGAGGCGGTATAGTACCGAATATGATTCATTAGTAGCGCGGTACTATACCAGTACCGGTATACCGTACAACCTAACGTGATGCAATCCTCTGCTCACAAGTTTAGTGTGCTATCAAGTTTTAGTAAATCAGGCCCATAATAAGTACTTTTTAAATGTGTTTGTTTCATGGAAACATAACCACAATGCTTGCTATATCAAATACTTGACTAATTCATTCTGGATATTATTTAACATCATCTCTCTGTTACAATAACCATACCATAACATGATATTCATGGCGTTGTAAAGAGGTAAACCTACAATATCCAACACATATTGGACATGTATTTCCCACCTGTTTGAAACTGTGTCTGTACTCTTTGCAGGCTGTTTCCACAGTGAACTTGGTACTAAAAATGTTGCAAAGTTTGGCACCATAGCCATTCCTCCCACCTGGGAAATGAATAAAGCAGGAGATGTAATCAAACATTTATCAGATTTCATCAACAATGGCAATCATATGTAATGTCTCTTCTCACCTGTCACCTTTTTCTCATCATCATCGTAGTTGCTGGAGGTGAGCAGGTGGCCAAAAATGAGAGCTGGGACGTACATTTTCTCATCCTTGTGCTCCACCACTGGTATCCCTTTGCCATTGTTCCATATGGTTATGGTGTTGGACTCACTGACGGAGTGAATGAATGAATAAAGTGTAAACGAGGCTGTTTGCAATATGTACACAGACGCCTAGAGGGCGCTCACTTTCCAATGTATTTTATACCCTGACCTCTTACCTTCTCGGACGAAATGACGTGACTACGTTTTACTCAGAATGGAGTGATTCAATCATTTTTACACTCTGCTTTATTTAAAGGGGAACATTATCACCAGACCTATGTAAGCGTCAATATATACCTTGATGTTGCAGAAAAAAGACCATATATTTTTTTAACCGATTTCCGAACTCTAAATGGGTGAATTTTGGCGAATTAAACGCCTTTCTATTACCGTATTTTCCGCACTATAAGGCGCACCTAAAAACCACAAATTTTCTCAAAAGCTGACAGTGCGCCTTATAACCCGGTGCGCTTTATATATGGATAAATATTAAGATTCATTTTCATAAAGTTTCGGTCTCGTAACTACGGTAAACAGCCGCCATCTTTTTTCCCGGTAGAACAGGAAGCGCTTCTTCTTCTACGCAAGCAACCGCCAAGGTAAGCACCCGCCCCCATAGAACAGGAAGCGCTTCTTCTTCTACTGTAAGCAACCACCCGCCCGCGTAGAAGAAGAAAAAGCGCGCGGATATTACCGTACGTTTCATTTCCTTTGTGTGTTTACATCTGTAAAGACCACAAAATGGCTCCTACTAAACGACAGGGATCCGGTTCATGAAAAGACGCAATCTCTCCATCCGCACACGGATTACTATTTCACAGCAATTGATATTCCTGTGAACCGCACTGTGGATACAACGGGAGCACGTACGGTGAATATTCGCACCACAGGGAATGAGAAGTCATCCTTCACTGTGGTTCTAGCTTGCCATGCTAATGGCCAGAAACTTCCACCCATGGTGATATTCAAAAGGAAGACCTTGCCAAAAGAGACCTTTCCAGCCGGCGTCATCATAAAAGCTAACTCGAAGGGATGGATGAAGAAAAGATGAGCGAGTGGTTAAGGTAAGTTTAAGTTTACGCGAAGAGGCCGGGTGGCTTTTTTCACGCAGCTTCATCCATGTTGATATACGATTCCATGCGCGCCCACATCACGCTGGTTTTAATATATTATTAAAGTTTGACTGACCTATTTGACTGTTTTTTTGACATTCCTTTAGCGCAGTTAGATGCGGCTTACAACACGGGGCGGCTTATAGGTGGACAAAGTTTTGAAATATGCCGTTCATTGAAGGCGCGGCTTATAACCCAGGGCGCCTTATGGTGCGGAAAATACGGTATTTGCTCTCGGAAGCAATCCGCCATTTTCTCAAACGCATTACAAACACCGAGTCAAATCAGCTCTGTTATTTTCCGTTTTTTCGACTGTTTTCCGTACCTTGGAGACATCATGCCTCGTCGGTGTGTTGTCGGAGGGTGTAACAACACGAACAGGGACGGATTCAAGTTGCACCAGTGGCCCAAAGATGCCAAAGTGGCAAGAAATTGGACGTTTGTTCCGCACACTTTACCGACGAAAGCTATGCTACGACAGAGATGGCAAGAATGTGTGGATATCCTGCGACACTCAAAGCAGATGCATTTCCAACTGGACTGGACAGATCAGCTTTCAGGAAAAGAGAGCGGATGAGGGTATGTCTACAGAATATATTACCGTATTTTCCGCACTATTAGCCGCACCTAAAAACCACAAATTTACTCAAAAGCTGACAGTGCGGCTTATAACCCGGTGCGCTTTATATATGGATTAATATTAAGATTCATTTTCATAAAGTTTCGGTCTCGCAACTACGGTAAACAGCCGCCATCTTTTTTCCCCGTAGAAGAGGAAGTGCTTCTTCTTCTACGCAAGCAACCGCCAAGGTAAGCACCCGCCCCCATAGAACAGGAAGCGCTTCTTCTTCTACTGTAAGCAACCACCCGCCCGCGTAGAAGAAGAAGAAGCGCGCGGATATTACGTTTCATTTCCTTTGTGTGTTTACATCTGTAAAGACCACAAAATGGCTCCTACTAAGCGACAGGTTTCCGGTTCATGAAAAGACGCAATCTCTCCATCCGCACACGGACTACTATTTCACAGCAACTGCCTAAAGACTTTCAAGAAAAGCTGGCTACTTTCCGTGCATATTGTAAAAACAAGATAGCTGAAAAAAAGATCCGGCCAGAGAACATTATCAACATGGACGAGGTTCCACTGACTTTTGATATTCCTGTGAACCGCACTGTGGATACAACGGGAGCACGTACGGTGAATATTCGCACCACAGGGAATGAGAAGTCATCCTTCACTGTGGTTCTAGCTTGCCATGCTAATGGCCAGAAACTTCCACCCATGGTGATATTCAAAAGGAAGACCTTGCCAAAAGAGACCTTTCCAGCCGGCGTCATCATAAAAGCTAACTCGAAGGGATGGATGGATGAAGAAAAGATGAGCGAGTGGTTAAGGTAAGTTTAAGTTTACGCGAAGAGGCCGGGTGGCTTTTTTCACGCAGCTCCGTCCATGTTGATATACGACTCCATGCGCGCCCACATCACGCTGGTTTTTAATATATTATTAAAGTTTGACTGACCTATCTGACTGTTTTTTTGACATTCCTTTAGCGCAGTTAGATGCGGCTTATAACACGGGGCGGCTTATAGGTGGACAAAGTTTTGAAATATGCCGTTCATTGAAGGCGCGGCTTATAACCCAGGGCGCCTTATGGTGCGGAAAATACGGTAATTGATGAAAACTGGGCTGTCTGCACTCTCAAAGTGCATGTTGTTGCCAAATGTATTTCATATGCTGTAAACCTAGTTCATAGTTGCTAGTTTCCTTTAATGCCAAACAAACACATACCAATCGTTGGTTAGAAGGCGATCGCCGAATTTGTCCTCGCTTTCTCCCGTGTCGCTGGCTGTCGTGTCGTTTTCGTCGGTTTCGCTTGCATACGGTTCAAACCGATATGGCTCAATAGCTTCAGTTTCTTCTTCAATTTCGTTTTCGCTACCTGCCTCCACACTACAACCATCCGTTTCAATACATGCGTAATCTGTTGAATCGCTTAAGCCGCTGAAATCCGAGTCTGAATCCGAGCTAATGTCGCTATAGCTTGCTGTTCTATGCGCCATGTTTGTTTGTGTTGGCATCACTGTGTGACGTCACAGGAAAATGGACGGGTGTATATAACGATGGTTAAAATCAGGCACTTTGAAGCTTTTTTTAGGGATATTGCGTGATGGGTAAAAAAATTTTTTAAATCACTCCCTTTCCCATTTAAACTTGAAGGCGCAAACACCATTGTATCAATCTCCATTAAAATATGGAACCAGCTACGAAAATACTTGGGTTCTCAGGGCCCATCTATATTGACCCCGCTACTTAAAAACCAATTATTTAAACCTTCCCGTACTGACCCCGCATTTATGACTTGGCACGATCATGGTATCACCACTGTGAAAGACCTCTATGCAGACGGAGTGTTCTCATCCTTCACTGAACTCTCTTCCAAATACGATTTGCCGAACTCCCACCTTTTTCGTTTCTTTCAGGCGAGGGACTTCGTAAAGAAGCAGTTCCCACACTTTCCAAATCGTCCTCCGGAAACTCTTATAGATACATTGTTATCTTTGAGCCCTAATCATAAAAAATGTATCTCCGTGTTATATACCTCCTTAAGTTCAGTTGCTCCAAACTCTCTATCAGTGATAAGAACCTCGTGGGAGAGCGATCTTAATACCAACATATCCGATCAACACTGGAACTCGGCCCTGAAACTGGTTCACTCCTCCTCAATATGTGCCCGTCATAGTCTCATCCAATGCAAAGTAATCCATAAAATTCACTACACTGATTCAAAACTATCCAAAATCTACCCCACTGTTAGCAATACCTGCAATAGATGCAAACAATCTCCGGCTGATCACGTCCATATGTTCTGGTCCTGCTCTAAACTATGTTCCTTTTGGGAGGACATTTTTGACACAATTGGAAAAGCATACGGTCAAAACTTTCCTCCCAACCCATTATCAGCCATTTTTGGCGTATGCCCCGATAACATGTGCCCGGTACCACTAAAACGCGCTGTTGCTTTTACGACCCTGCTGGCCAGGCGATTGATCTTGTTTAATTGGAAGCTGGCTCGCCCCCCATCACACGGCCGTTGGATTAGAGAGGTTCTCTACAATCTAAAACTGGAAAAACTTAGGTTTTCGCTAAAAGGCTCGGTTCAAGCATTTGAAAGCTCATGGAGCCCTTTTTTGCTGTATGTCAACTCTCTTGACATATGCCCAGACGCAGATGAGGAATAATCTCCCTTTTATTTATTAGTATTATTTTATTCTATTTTTTATTTTATTATATATTATTATTATTAATTTTTATTTTATTTTATTATTATTATTATATATATATATTTTTTATATATATCTGTCTGTCTCTGGCCTCGTATGTGTGTGTGTGTGTGTGTGAGAATGTGTCTGTCTTTGTCGTCTTACTTGTTACATAATTGTGCCATTTGTCCCTCGTTAGTGGGACCTGAGTGGGGTGGTTTGGGTTTTAAGGGAAAGGGTGTGAATCATTTACTGACTTTAAAATTGTACTGTTTTGACTTGCACTTTTTTCTGTCTATTTGAAAATGCCAATAAAAAAAGTTGGAAAAAAAAACAAAAAACTTCGAAAAATAAAATAAGCCACTGGGAACTGATTTTTAATGGTTTTAACCCTTCTGAAATTGTGATAATGTTCCCCTTTAAAGATTAAACTGCTACTGACAACCAACATTTTCTTAACGCCAAAAAGTTGCCTTTTGTAGTTTTGTGTCATGTCTGTTATCTGCTTCTTTTCTACAAAATGAAACAACTGAATGAACATTCTCCAAGTCTGCGGATTCATCATGTTAGCCAGGGCGTGTAATTATCTAGTATGCAACATGTACTTACGGGTCAACGGTGATCTTGATTGAATTCATATTTTTGTCTCTCTGTTTGTTATCAGCTGCATTGACTGCAAAGAAAGTTGGCAGAATTTCAAAGCACTTTAATACAACTCAGAGAGACATGCACAACCACACATGGGAAATAAATGTTGATCTGAGTGTTGGGGACTACAGGATGCTGGTGCACTATAAAGCCATCCATCTGATCAAGGTGACTAATGGTATCTGATCAAGATGATTAATGATATATGATCAATGTGATAACTGATATGTGATCAAGGTGACTAATGATCAAAGTCTCAAGTCTTGGTTCTGCTGGACCTGAGCGCTGCCTTCGACACACTTGACCCCGTACTATCTTATTACAGGGTGGATGTGGCCATCTTGATTTCCGACCTCGAACCGGGACGCTCATAGCTCGGCTGACACGTCATTCCAAGCGCCGACTTCCAACTTGTGAGGAAAATGTAACGCACAAGTAGCATGCACTTCACTTTTATGCTCTTCAAATTAGGGACAGTCCTCCAGAAGATGTGAGACAGGCCTCAACCTTGGCAATGTTCAAGTCCAGACTGAAAACACTTATTTCAATGTGCACTCTTTGCTTTTAATTCAATCAATGAATGCTTCGTATTTTTTATATGTGATCTCATTTGCCTTCTAAGTGTAAATGCATGCATCTTTAAATACATTTTCCTTGTTTATCTGAACAAAACATTCACATTTTAGCTTTGTGTTAAAGCTGACAAAACAAATTAGTCTAATATATTTAATTCGTAATGAATTTCTTTTCATTTAACAATGGAGGAACAATAAAAATATCCACTATTTTGAACACCCCTGTAACTAATTTTGATTATGAGTTTGCATTTGGACAGGATGTAAGAGCCAGTGAGGAAAGAGTAAGTCAAGTATAAAAGGTTCAGCAATGATAATAGAAGAGTTCACTCACCAAGAATTTCATCAAAGATTTTATAAAGTCCAGGAACATAGGTTATTTCCCTCTGGTTCATTCCAACCTCTTCATCAAAAACCCACATAAGCTGGAGGGAAAGAAAGAAATTAGATATAGATATATATGTATATATAGAAAAGCTTTGTATGAAGGAAGGCAAGATTGTGGTCTTAATACTGTGATAATATCAAACCGTGCTCTTAATACTGTGATAATATCATACCGTGGTCTTAATACTGTGATAATATCATACCGTGCTCTTAATACTGTGATAATATTGTACCGTGGTCTTAATACTGTGATAATATCATTCCGTGGTCTTAACACTGTGATAATATCATACCGTGGTCTTAATATTGTGATAATATAATTTCGTGGTCTTAATACCGTGATAATATTGTACCGTGGTCTTCATTTTGTAATAATATTGTACCGTGGTCCTAATACTGTGATAATATTGTACCGTGGTCTTAATACTGTGATAATATTGTACCGTGGTCTTAATACCATGATAATATTGTACCGTGGTCTTAATACCGTGATAATATCGTACCGTGGTCTTAATACTGTGATAATATTGTACCGTGGTCTTAATACCGTGATAATATCGTACCGTGGTCTTAATATTGTGATAATATAATTCCGTGGTCTTAATACCGTGATAATATTGTACCGTGGTCTTAATACTCTGATAATATCAAACCGTGGTCTTAATACTGTGATAATATTGTACCGTGGTCTTAATACTGTGATAATATTGTACCGTGGTATTAATACTGTGATAATATTGTACCGTGGTCTTAATACTGTGATAATATCGTACCGTGGTCTTAATACTGTGATAATATCGTACCGTGGTCTTAATACTGTGATAATATCATTCCGTGGTCTTAATACTGTGATAATATTGTACCGTGGTCTTAATACTGTGATAATATAATTCCGTGGTCTTAATACCGTGATAATATTGTACCGTGGTCTTAATACTCTGATAATATCAAACCGTGGTCTTAATACTGTGATAATATTGTACCGTGGTCTTAATACTGTGATAATATTGTACCGTGGTATTAATACTGTGATAATATTGTACCGTGGTCTTAATACTGTGATAATATCGTACCGTGGTCTTAATACTGTGATAATATCGTACCGTGGTCTTAATACTGTGATAATATCATTCCGTGGTCTTAATACTGTGATAATATTGTACCGTGGTCTTAATACTGTGATAATATAATTCCGTGATCTTAATACCGTGATAATATTGTACCGTGGTCTTAATACTCTGATAATATCAAACCGTGGTCTTAATACTGTGATAATATTGTACCGTGGTCTTAATACTGTGATAATATTGTACCGTGGTATTAATACTGTGATAATATTGTACCGTGGTCTTAATACTGTGATAATATCGTACCGTGGTCTTAATACTGTGATAATATCGTACCGTGGTCTTAATACTGTGATAATATTGTACCGTGGTATTAATACTGTGATAATATTGTACTGTGGACTTAATTCTGTGATAATATCGTACCGTGGTCTTAATACTGTGATAATATCATACCGTGGTCTTAATACTGTGATAATATCGTACCGTGGTCTTAATTCTGTGATAATATCATTCCGTGGTCTTAACACTGTGATAATATTGTACCGTGGTCTTAATTCTGTGATAATATCATTCCGTGGTCTTAATACCGTGATGATATTGTACCGAGGTCTTAATACTGTAATAATATTGTACCGTGGTCTTAATACCGTGATAATATTGTACCGTGATAATATTGTACCGTGGTCTTAATACCGTGATAATATTGTACCGTGGTCTTAATACCGTGATAATATCGTACCGTGGTCTTAATACCGTGATAATATTGTACCGTGGTCTTAATACTGTGATAATATTGTACCGTGGTATTAATACTGTGATAATATTGTACCGTGGTCTTAATACTGTGATAATATTGTACCGTGGTCTTAATATTGTGATAATATAATTCCGTGGTCTTAATACCGTGATAATATCGTACCGTGGTCTTAATACTGTGATAATATTGTACCGTGGTCTTAATACTGTGATAATATTGTACCGTGGTATTAATACTGTGATAATATTGTACCGTGGTCTTAATACTGTGATAATATTGTACCATGGTCTTAATATTGTGATAATATAATTCCGTGGTCTTAATACCGTGATAATATTGTACCGTGGTCTTAATACCGTGATAATATTGTACCGTGGTCTTAATACTGTGATAATATTGTACCGTGGTCTTAATACTGTGATAATATCGTACCGTGGTCTTAATACTGTGATAATATTGCACCGTGGTCTTAATACTGTGATAATATTGTACCGTGGTATTAATACTGTGATAATATTGTACCATGGTCTTAATATTGTGATAATATAATTCCGTGGTCTTAATACCGTGATAATATTGTACCGTGGTCTTAATACCGTGATAATATTGTACCGTGGTCTTAATACTGTGATAATATCGTATCGTGGTCTTAATACTGTGATAATATCGTACCGTGGTCTTAATACTGTGATAATATTGTACCGTGGTCTTAATATTGTGATAATATCGTATCGTGGTCTTAATACTGTGATAATATTGTACCGTGGTCTTAATATTGTGATAATATCGTACCGTGGTCTTAATACTGTGATAATATTGTACCGTGGTCTTAATATTGTGATAATATAATTCCGTGGTCTTAATACTGTGATAATATTGTACCGTGGTCTTAATATTGTGATAATATAATTCCGTGGTCTTAATACCGTGATAATATTGTACCGTGGTCTTAATACTCTGATAATATCAAACCGTGGTCTTAATACTGTGATAATATCATTCCGTGGTCTTAATACCGTGATGATATTGTACCGAGGTCTTAATACTGTAATAATATTGTACCGTGGTCTTAATACCGTGATAATATTGTACCGTGATAATATTGTACCGTGGTCTTAATACCGTGATAATATTGTACCGTGGTCTTAATACCGTGATAATATCGTACCGTGGTCTTAATACCGTGATAATATTGTACCGTGGTCTTAATACTGTGATAATATTGTACCGTGGTATTAATACTGTGATAATATTGTACCGTGGTCTTAATACTGTGATAATATTGTACCGTGGTCTTAATATTGTGATAATATAATTCCGTGGTCTTAATACCGTGATAATATCGTACCGTGGTCTTAATACTGTGATAATATTGTACCGTGGTCTTAATACTGTGATAATATTGTACCGTGGTATTAATACTGTGATAATATTGTACCGTGGTCTTAATACTGTGATAATATTGTACCATGGTCTTAATATTGTGATAATATAATTCCGTGGTCTTAATACCGTGATAATATTGTACCGTGGTCTTAATACCGTGATAATATTGTACCGTGGTCTTAATACTGTGATAATATTGTACCGTGGTCTTAATACTGTGATAATATCGTACCGTGGTCTTAATACTGTGATAATATTGCACCGTGGTCTTAATACTGTGATAATATTGTACCGTGGTATTAATACTGTGATAATATTGTACCATGGTCTTAATATTGTGATAATATAATTCCGTGGTCTTAATACCGTGATAATATTGTACCGTGGTCTTAATACCGTGATAATATTGTACCGTGGTCTTAATACTGTGATAATATCGTATCGTGGTCTTAATACTGTGATAATATCGTACCGTGGTCTTAATACTGTGATAATATTGTACCGTGGTCTTAATATTGTGATAATATCGTATCGTGGTCTTAATACTGTGATAATATTGTACCGTGGTCTTAATATTGTGATAATATCGTACCGTGGTCTTAATACTGTGATAATATTGTACCGTGGTCTTAATATTGTGATAATATAATTCCGTGGTCTTAATACTGTGATAATATTGTACCGTGGTCTTAATATTGTGATAATATAATTCCGTGGTCTTAATACCGTGATAATATTGTACCGTGGTCTTAATACTCTGATAATATCAAACCGTGGTCTTAATACTGTGATAATATCATTCCGTGGTCTTAATACTGTAATAATATTGCACCGTGGTCTTAATTCCGTGATAATATTTTGATACTGTTGCATCCCTTTTAATTAGCAGCGTGGAAGCGACACACACACACATTTAGTGCTGGTACCCGCTGCAGTGGAAACAGGGCCAACAGGTTGATGTGGGCCTGACATGACTGGTGGCAAACACAATGGTTCTAAACAGAAGGACAACGTTGTGCTTACCTGTGTGATGGGCTCCACAGAACCTATGTAGGTGTCAGGACGGAGCAGAATGTGTTCCAGCTGGGTCTTCTTCTGGTACACTCTCTCCACAGACAACTTGGAACTCAGCTTGTCTTTCTTGTTCACTTCCAATTTACCAGCATCCCCCCTGCCATTTGCTGCCTCCTGCTGGGCAACATGTAGTAGTGCTTAATACTGAACACTTGTACAACCAAGAGAAATGTATTCCAACCAAAGTAGTGCAAAAGCAGTGGATTTAAAAACTCCTTTTTTAGCCGTGCCTCCACCAAACTGTAGAATTGTTACAAATAGGAGGGAGGGGGAAGTTTGGAAATGGTAGGAACATGGAAGATGGGTAGAAGCACAGGGATACGGTGCAATAACATCAATTCCCTTAGTCTGTATTATACATACAGTACAGGCCACACCTTCTCCTCATTCAATGCCTTTTCTTTATTTTCATGACTATTTACATTGTCACATCAAAACTATGAATGAACACATGTGGAGTTATGTACTTAACAAAAAAAGGTGAAATAACTGAAAACATGTTTTGTATTCTAGTTTCTTCAAAATAGCCACCCTTTGCTCTGATTACTGCTTTGCACACCCTTGGCATTCTCTCCATGAGCTTCAAGAGGTAGACACCTGAAATGGTTTTCACTTCACAGGTGTGCTTGAAGATCATGGAGAGAACGCCAAGAGTGAGCAAAGTTGCGCTTTTTAGCGGCAGCCGGCCTCCATGGCTCCAACTGCCCCAGGAAGGACCCGAAATCTACGAGCAGAGAGGAGGCAAACCTGACACCGCTCCAAGCACCTTTCCTTTGAACTGTTTATGACCAAGTGCAGCAGCTGTTTATGACCCCTCCCCCTTAGAAGCAGCTGCAGCTATGTAATCAGGAAATGCCCAAATAAAGGAAGAGGCGTGGAACCCTTTCCTCAGAGCGTGGGGTAATACTGTTTGAGGGTACAGGTTCACGCGCTCCCCTCATGAGCTCCTCTGTTGCGAGTTGTTGTGATTATATGTAACATGTTTATGTGTGCTATGGCAAGTTACCGTATTTTTCAGAGTATAAGTCGCACCTGCCAAAAATGCATAATAAAGAAGGAAAAAAACATTATGCAACTTTCATAAACTATGAAAAAAACTGCGACTTATAGTCCGAAAAATACGGTAGTTTTTTTCCCTTGGTCTGGACCCCCTCCCGAGTGTCCAGCCTTTGACTGATATTTTTTACTCTTCCCCCCTTCCCAAATATCATCTTTTCCCCACCTTTTTTAAGGAGCTCCGTAAGTGGCTGATCCGTTGGCGATCCTGTTCTTGTCTCCCTGTGATGTATGTCTGCTCGTAGTGGGACTTTGCCGAAAATGTAATTTCAGTTCTTATATGTATTGTACATGTTAAAGAATGGACAATAAACAGCATCTTGAATCTTGAAGTGTGCAAAACAGTAATCAGAGCAAAGGGTGGCTATTTTGAAGAAACTAGAATATATAACATCCATCCATCCATCCATTTTCTACCGCTTGTCCCTTTTGGGGTTTCGGGGAGTGCTGGAGATAATTAACACATATTCATGTGGGCTTATTAAATTAAAGTTAAAGTACCCCTTGAGAGGTGAGGGGAGCAGTGAGCAGCAGCGGTGGCCGCGCCCGGGAATCAATTTTGGTTTATGTCAAGTGAGTGGACATGAAGATGTCATAAATTATTATAAACAATATATATAGTAATATATATAATGTAAAGCATATTTACATGGACTTATGACAAATGAGTGGACATGAACGTGTCATGAATTGAATATAAACATAATAAATGAGTACATATAAATATTATGGAATATAATGTAAAGGATATGTACATGGACTTATGACAAGTGAGAGGGCATGAACATGTCATTAGTTGATTATAAACAATATATAAAAAATAATGTAAACCATATATACATGGACTTATGTCAAATGAGTGGACATGAACGTGTCATGAATTGATTATAAACAATATATATATATATATATATATATATATATATATATATATATATATATATATATATATATATATATATGAGGAGTAAATTTTAAATAGAATTAGAATAGAATAGAGTTTTATTGTCATTATTACAGTGAACAGGTTCAAAGAACAACGAAACTGGAGCAGATCCCCTAAGGTGCATACACAATAATGTAGTAATGTAAATAGTAAAAAAGAAGATATGTATCTATATATATGTATATATCCACACACATGCATATATCCATACATATGCATATATATACGTATATATCCACACACATGCATATATCCATACATATGCATATATATACATATACACATACAACATTATTGCACATTATAGTCCGAAAAATAAAAAGACATAAATATTACAGAATATAATGTAAAACACATTTACATTGACAGGCTAACCTCCTCCAACCTCCGAGGACCAAGCTACGAACAATGGGAGACCGGGCTTTCTGCACCACCGCTCTCAGTCTGTGGAACGCTCTCCCTGACCACCTGAGGGCACCACAGACTGTGGATGCTTTTAAAAAAGGCTTGAAAACCCTTTTTTAAAAAAGCCTCTTTTTTTAAATATATATGCATACAAGTTCTAGCTCTTAGGCTGTAGTAGTTTTTATTTTTATTATATATATATATTTTTTTTAATACACTGTAGCACTTTGAGGTTGTTTACTCAATGTAAAGTGCTTTTTACAAATAAAATCTATTATTATTATTATTATTATTATTATTATGTCAAGTGAGTGGACATGAAGATGTCATAAATTGATTATAAACAATACATAAAAAATAATGTAAACCATATTTACATGGACAAATGAGCGGATATAAACGTGTCATGAATTGATTACAAACAATATACAAAATAGTATGAAATATAATGTAAAGGATATTTACATGGACTTATGTCAAATGAGTGGACATGAACGTGTCGTGAATTTAATTTAACCATAAGAGTAAATACAGCATATTTACATGGATGTATGTCAATTGAGCGGACATGGGTGTATTATAAACATAATATAGAATATATATAAAATGATATAGAGCATATTTACATGGATGTATGTCAATTGAGCGGACATGAATGTATTATAAACATAATATAGAATATATATAAAATGATATAGAGCATATTTACATGGACTTATGTCAATTGAGTGGACATGAATGTATTATAAACATAATATAGAATATGTATAAAATGATATAGAGCATATTTACATGGATGTATGTCAATTGAACGAACATGAATGTATTATAACCATAATATAGAATATATATAAAATGATATAGAGCATATTTACATGGACTTATGTCAATTGAGTGGACATGAATGTATTATAAACATAATATAGAATATGTATAAAATGATATAGAGCATATTTACATGGATGTATGTCAATTGAACGAACATGAATGTATTATAACCATAATATAGAATATATATAAAATGATATAGAGCATATTTACATGGACTTATGTCAATTGAGTGGACATGAATGTATTATAAACATAATATAGAATATGTATAAAATGATATAGAGCATATTTACATGGATGTATGTCAATTGAACGAACATGAATGTATTATAACCATAATATAGAATATATATAAAATGATATAGAGCATATTTACATGGACTTATGTCAATTGAGTGGACATGAATGTATTATAAACATAATATAGAATATATATAGAATGATATAGAGCATATTTACATGGACTTATGTCAATTGAGCAGACATGAATGTATTATAAACATAATATAGAATATATATAAAATGATATAGAGCATATTTACATGGACTTATGACAGATATGAATGTATTATAAACATAATATAGAATATATATAAAATGATATAGAGCACATTTACATGGACTTACGTCAATTGAGCAGACATGAATGTATTATAAACATAATATAGAATATATATAAAATGATATAGAGCATATTTACATGGATGTATGTCAATTGAGCGGACATGAATGTATTATAAACATAATTAGGAATATATATAAAATGACAGAGCATATTTATATGGATGTATGTCAATTAAGCGGACGTGAATGTATTATAAACATAATATAGAATATATATAAAATGATATAGAGCATATTTACATGGATGTATGTCAATTGAGCGGACGTGAATGTATTATAAACATAATATAGAATATATATAAAATTATATAGAGCATATTTACATGGACTTATGTCAATTGAGCGGACATGAATGTATTATAACCATAATATAGAATATATATAAAATGATATAGAGCATATTTACATGGATGTATGTCAATTGAGCGGACATAGGTGTATTATAAACATAATATAGAATATATATAAAATGATATAGAGCATATTTACATGGACTTATGTCAATTGAGCAGACATGAATGTATTTAAACATACCGTATTTTCCGCACTATTAGCCGCACCTAAAAACCACAAATTTTCTCAAAAGCTGACAGTGCGCCTTATAACCCGGTGCGCTTTATATATGGATAAATATTAAGATTCATTTTCATAAAGTTTCGGTCTCGCAACTACGGTAAACAGCCGCCATCTTTTTTCCCCGTAGAAGAGGAAGTGCTTCTTCTTCTACGCAAGCAACCGCCAAGGTAAGCACCCGCCCCCATAGAACAGGAAGCACTTCTTCTTCTACTGTAAGCAACCACCCGCCCACGTAGAAGAAGAAAAAGCGCGCGGATATTACCGTACGTTTCATTTCCTTTGTGTGTTTACATCTGTAAAGACCACAAAATGGCTCCTACTAAGCGACAGGGATCCGGTTCATGAAAAGACGCAATCTCTCCATCCGCACACGGATTATTATTTCACAGCAACTGCCTAAAGACTTTCAAGAAAAGCTGGCTACTTTCCGTGCATATTGTAAAAACAAGATAGCTGAAAAAAAGATCCGGCCAGAGAACATTATCAACATGGACGAGGTTCCACTGACTTTTGATATTCCTGTGACTGTGGATACAACGGGAGCACGTACGGTGAATATTCGCACCACAGGGAATGAGAAGTCATCCTTCACTGTGGTTCTAGCTTGACATGCTAATGGCCAGAAACTTCCACCCATGGTGATATTTAAAAGGAAGACCTTGCCAAAAGAGACCTTTCCAGCCGGCGTCATCATAAAAGCTAACTCGAAGGGATGGATGGATGAAGAAAAGATGAGCGAGTGGTTAAGGTAAGTTTACGCGAAGAGGCCGGGTGGCTTTTTTCACGCAGCTCCGTCCATGTTGATATACGACTCCGTGCGCGCCCACATCACGCTAGTTTTTAATATATTATTAAAGTTTGACTGACCTATCTGACTGTTTTTTTGACATTCCTTTAGCGCAGTTAGATGCGGCTTATAACACGGGGCGGCTTATAGGTGGACAAAGTTTTGAAATATGCCGTTCATTGAAGGCGCGGCTTATAACCCAGGGCGCCTTATGGTGCGGAAAATACGGTAATATAGAATATATATAAAATGATATAGCGCATATTTACATGGACTTATGACAAATGAGCGGACATGAATGTATTATAAACATAATATAGAATATATATAAAATGATATAGAGCATATTTACATGGACTTATGACAGATATGAATGTATTATAAACATAATATAGAATATATATAAAATGATATAGAGCATATTTACATGGACTTATGACAAATGAGCGGACATGAACGTATTATAAACATAATATAGAATATATATAAAATGATATAGAGCATATTTACATGGACTTATGACAGATATGAATGTATTATAAACATAATATAGAATATATATATAAAATGATATAGAGCATATTACATGGACTTATGACAGATATGAATGTATTATAAACATAATATAGAACATATATAAAATGATATAGAGCATATTTACATGGACTTATGTCAATTGAGCAGACATGAATGTATTATAAACATCCATCCATCCATCCATTTTCTACCGCTTATTCCCTCCGGGGTCGCGGGGGGCGCTGGAGCCTATCTCAGCTACAATCGGGCGGAAGGCGGGGTACACCCTGGACAAGTCGCCACCTCATCGCAGGGCCAACACAGATAGACAGACAACATCCACACACTAGGGCCAATTTAGTGTTGCCAATCAACCTATCCCCAGGTGCATGTCTTTGGAGGTGGGAGGAAGCCGGAGTACCCGGAGGGAACCCACGCAGTCACGGGGAGAACATGCAAACTCCACACAGAAAGATCCCGAGCCTGGGATTGAACCCCAGACTACTCAGGACCTTCATATTGTGAGGCAGACGCACTAACCCCTCTTCCACCGTGCTGCCCGTATTATAAACATAATATAGAATATATATAAAATGATATAGAGCATATTTACATGGACTTATGACAGATATGAATGTATTATAAACATAATATAGAATATATATAAAATGATATAGAGCATATTTACATGGACTTATGACAGATATGAATGTATTATAAACATAATATAGAATATATATAAAATGATATAGAGCATATTTACATGGACTTATGACAAATGAGCGGACATGAATGTATTATAAACATAATATAGAATATATATAGAATGATATAGAGCATATTTATATGGACTTATGACAGATATGAATGTATTATAAACATAATATAGAATATATATAAAATGATATAGAGCATATTTACATGGACTTATGACAGATATGAATGTATTATAAACATAATATAGAACATATATAAAATGATATAGAGCATATTTACATGGACTTATGACAGATATGAATGTATTATAAACATAATATAGAATATATATAAAATGATATAGAGCATATTTACATGGACTTATGACAAATGAGCGGACATGAACGTATTATAAACATAATATAGAATATATATAAAATGATATAGAGCATATTTACATGGACTTATGACAGATATGAATGTATTATAAACATAATATAGAATATATATATAAAATGATATAGAGCATATTACATGGACTTATGACAGACATGAATGTATTATAAACATAATATAGAACATATATAAAATGATATAGAGCATATTTACATGGACTTATGTCAATTGAGCAGACATGAATGTATTATAAACATAATATAGAATATATATAGAATGATATAGAGCATATTTACATGGACTTATGACAGATATGAATGTATTATAAACATAACATAGAATATATATAAAATGATATAGAGCATATTTACATGGACTTATGACAAATGAGCGGACATGAATGTATTATAAACATAATATAAAATATATATAGAATGATATAGAGCATATTTACATGGACTTATGACAGATATGAATGTATTATAAACATAATATAGAATATATATATAAAATGATATAGAGCATATTTATATGGATGTATGTCAATTGAACGGACATGAATGTATTATAACCATAATATAGAATATATATATATATATAAAATGATATAGAGCATATTTACATGGATTTATGTCAATTGAGCAGACATGAATGTATTATAAACATAATATAAAATATATATAAAATGATATAGAGCATATTTATATGGATGTACGGTATGTCAATTGAACGGACATGAATGTATTATAACCATAATATAGAATATATATATATATATATAAAATGATATAGAGCATATTTACATGGACTTACGTCAATTGAGCAGACATGAATGTATTATAAACATACCGGTAATATAGAATATATATAAAATGACATAGAGCATATTTACATGGATGTATGTCAATTGAGCGGACATGAGTGTATTATAAACATAATATAGAATATATATAAAATGATATAGAGCATATTTACATGGATGTATGTCAATTAAGCGGACATGAATGTATTATAAACATAATATAGAATATATATAAAATTATATAGAGCATATTTACATGGATGTATGTCAATTGAGCGGACATGGATGTATTATAAACATAATATAAAATATATATAAAATGATATAGAGCATATTTACATGGACTTTTGACAGATATGAATGTATTATAAACATAATATAGAATATATATAGAATGATATAGAGCATATTTACATGGACTTATGACAGATATGAATGTATTATAAACATAATATAGATTATATATATAAAATGATATAGAGCACATTTACATGGACTTATGTCTGAACGTGTCATGAATGGAAATGTGAAAAGCTGAATTAGTAAACAATATGCATTAACACTGTCGGCAAATGTAAATGTCCAAGATAAATGAAGGTATATACTAGGAGATAGATATAATACTATAACATATATAATATCAGTCTTTATTTACCGTCCAAGCAGCCATCTTCCTTTGTCAGCTTCTTCTTCTTCTTGGGATTCCTCAATTCTTCTTGTAATAAAAAAAAAAGGCGTCAGTGGGAGAGAATGTAGACAAGCGGCATGTTGTTTTTGCTACTAATGGTGTAGTAAAAAGCAAAGAGTTAAAAGCATGAATGATATTAAAACCAGCAAGATGGAGTCGCGGCTATTGTTCAAACACAATCAGGCCTAACTTGTAACAAAGATGCTAACCGGGATAACCTTCTCTACACACTGCATAAGACAAACAAATTGACTGCTACACTGCTTTAAATATTAAGACAAATGAAGAACGACACAATGTGTATGTGGAAATAGCCCTCAAACTATACATTAAGAAGGGGAAGTGAGAAAAGTAAAAGAATATTTGCTAAATGCAGCGTCCGTCCACCACCGCCATCTGCAAAGCAGACAACCAATCAGCGGGCGGGGAGATCGACCAATCACAGGAGGGCTTTTTCCTACAACTCGCCAGCTCGTCCAATAGGAGGACGCGTAAGTTGTTTCAATGTAAAATGGCGAAGCCGATTAGCGATGCCGGTAATAGACAACATGTAAGCAATATTAATGGGATATACCTTTACATTTATGTTGTTTCAATGCCAATCATTTATTTAAAGAGGAGAATAGTTTTATAGGTATAAAACTGTCCCCGTTTACTGCATACTATATCTACTGGATGTAGATATTACATTTGGATTACTAGTTTATTATTATTATTTTTATTTTTTATTGACATCCAGCATCAGACATTCCTATCCATTACATCATATTCACATACATCACATATCTGTTGTCTGTTGTAAATGTCAAAATATTAGTTTTTGTTTATATCCGCGCCCCAAAAAGAAAGAAACAGCAGAAAAACAAAATATTTGCAAATACATAAATTAAATAAAGAAAAAATAAATAATAATACATTATTAATAATAATGTATTATTAATACTTTAAACTAATAACTAATAAACCATTATTAAGAAAAAAAGGTCAGCAAAGACTGTATTTTCTGAGAACCTGCTCCTGTCCTTCTATCGCTGCTCCGTTGAGTCAATACTGACCTATGGCATCTCTGTGAGGTTTTCTAGCTGCACGGTGGCAGAGAGAAAGAGATTACAGGGGCTCATAAATGCGGCCCACAGGATCACTGCATGCCCTCTTACATCTCTAGAGCAGTGCTTTTCAACCACTGTACCGCGGCACCGTGAGAGACAGTCTGGTGTGCCGTGGGAGATTATCTACCGTATTTTCCGCACTATTAGCCGCACCTAAAAACCACAAATTTACTCAAAAGCTGACAGTGCGGCTTATAACCCGGTGCGCTTTATATATGGATTAATATTAAGATTCATTTTAATAAAGTTTCGGTCTCGCAACTACGGTAAACAGCCGCCATCTTTTTTCCCCGTAGAAGAGGAAGTGCTTCTTCTTCTACGCAAGCAACCGCCAAGGTAAGCACCCGCCCCCATAGAACAGGAAGCGCTTCTTCTTCTACTGTAAGCAACCACCCGCCCCCGTAGAAGAAGAAGAAGCGCGCGGATATTACGTTTCATTTCCTTTGTGTGTTTACATCTGTAAAGACCACAAAATGGCTCCTACTAAGCGACAGGTTTCCGGTTCATGAAAAGACGCAATCTCTCCATCCGCACACGGACTACTATTTCACAGCAACTGCCTAAAGACTTTCAAGAAAAGCTGGCTACTTTCCGTGCATATTGTAAAAACAAGATAGCTGAAAAAAAGATCCGGCCAGAGAACATTATCAACATGGACGAGGTTCCACTGACTTTTGATATTCCTGTGAACCGCACTGTGGATACAACGGGAGCACGTACGGTGAATATTCGCACCACAGGGAATGAGAAGTCATCCTTCACTGTGGTTCTAGCTTGCCATGCTAATGGCCAGAAACTTCCACCCATGGTGATATTCAAAAGGAAGACCTTGCCAAAAGAGACCTTTCCAGCCGGCGTCATCATAAAAGCTAACTCGAAGGGATGGATGGATGAAGAAAAGATGAGCGAGTGGTTAAGGTAAGTTTACGCGAAGAGGCCGGGTGGCTTTTTTCACGCAGCTCCGTCCATGTTGATATACGACTCCATGCGCGCCCACATCACGCTGGTTTTTAATATATTATTAAAGTTTGACTGACCTATCTGACTGTTTTTTTGACATTCCTTTAGCGCAGTTAGATGCGGCTTATAACACGGGGCGGCTTATAGGTGGACAAAGTTTTGAAATATGCCGTTCATTGAAGGCGCGGCTTATAACCCAGGGCGGCTTATGGTGCGGAAAATACGGTACTCAACATTCATTGTTGTTCAAAAATGTGAATGTGTTTAGGTGTAACACTGTTGATGTCGTACTGTAGTACTGTTTTTATACCGTAGTACAGGGTTCCCCAACCTTTTTTTTCCCACCAGGGACCGGTTTAATGTATGCATTATTCTCACGGACCGGCTTTCTAAGTATGGCAGATATAAACAGCAAAAAAAAATAGTGACTTTGGCTACAATCTGGTACATTAACGTTTTGTATGTGCATTGTCCCATGTACTCTAACAAAGGAGTTGTAATATACATCTATTAACCATCATATTGGTGTGTTTAGTGGGACAGGCGAAAGTTAATTAGAAGAAAATGCGGTAGTTTATAAATCAATTAATGTTTCTGTGCGGCCCGGTAGCAAATACATCACGGACCGGTACCGGTGGTTGGAGACCACTGCTGTAGTACACTTATTATACTGTGATTATACACTTTGACTATGGTTTAGTTATCTGTGTCGGGCATTTTGGTGCTGCAAGTCTTAATAAATGCACCTTAAATATGATTGGGATTGGTGGGAAGGTTAAATAAAATTAAGTTAAGGTTTTATTAATAAGTAACAACACAATCAGTATTAAATGTAATAGAAAACGATAGTACATTAAAAACATGATTACAGCACAATGGTAATGATAGTAACATAATTTCCCCCCACTGAGGGAGAAATAAAAGTCTAACCGAAAAAAATTAAGTTTAGGGGAAGTACTGCAACCTTACATGTGACGCACATTTTTATCACATTTTATTTTGAGTGCAGATGCTCCTCTACCTTAAACATGCATATTTTACCAGGGAGGAGAAGGTCTATATATATATGTATGGTATATATTAAGGGGTGTGAATCTTTGCGCACGTAACCATTCCATCCCGATTCCCAGTGTCATGTCTGTGTAATCATGTTTTGTTTTGTTTAGTTATTGGACTGTTTGGTTTCTGGCTTTTCACTCCCTTGTCTTGTTTCCATGGTTACCCATTAGTTTCACCTGTTCCACGTTTGGACTCAATGTGCACTCTTATTTGTCACCATAGCAACCCATTAGTTTTCACCTGCCCTCACGACTCACGCACCTGTCTTTAATCATGTCACTATTATTTAAACCCATTGTTGCCAGGAAGTCTCCCTGGCGACATCATACCCCTGACTCTCTGCTTCACACTTTGTTTACCTCTGCGCACTTCATGCCATGTCCAAGTAAGTTGTTTCTATTCATGCCACAGTTAGCGACTTTTGTTCATGTCCTTAGTTTTTTGCCCACGTGCAAGTATTTGTTTTCATAGCCAAGTTGTTTTACCTCCGCTGTGAGCGCCTTTTGTTTATACCTTTTTGTATTTTTTTGAGTTAGAATTCAAATGTATTCACCTTCACGCCATGTCTGGTCCAAATCATTTGCACCTCGGGAGAACAAACCACGCCACAGTCCAAGTCGTGACACCCAGGAAATAGACTCGAGTCAGAATCGATTCTCGACTCAAAACGATTCTCGCACCGCACTGTTTGGTATAATATTTATAATAAAACTTTTTCAAAACAGGTTACAGGTTAGAAAGCTCCCTTTCAGGTTTTCAAGGCAATGGTCTAAAAACGTTTTGGGTTTTCTAATTGATTCTTATAAAAGTTTATTTTTAATTTTTTTTAATCGATTTTTGAAAATGATAAACAATTTAAAATTGAGATGAATAACAATCGCGAATCAGATGTGAATCAATTTTTTTGTGCGTGTGTATATATATATATATATATATATATATATACACACACACTAGAGATGCGCGGATAGGCAATTATTTCATCCGCAACCGCATCACAAAAGTCGTCAACCATCCGCCATCCACGCGAACTAACATTTAATCAAAACCGCACCCGCCCGCACCCGCCAGTTCTTATATATCTAATATAGACGATGCAAGGCATTAGTGAGGTTATAAAGCTTTTGCCTGTTAAAGAAAGGAGACTGATCCAATGCAGCAGAGACATTCAATGCGTGCCACGCTGTCACGGCCCAGACGCACACCAGTGCGCAATCATCTGGGAGCCGCGCTGAGCGCACCTCCAAGCGCGCTCGCGCGCGCGTCACTCAAACTGCTGCAGGCAGCTGCGTTCTATCTTGTTTTAACATACTGTGGCACTCTTCTGGGATCACGGCAGACGAAACTGCTCATGCTCAGGGTGTTTGTGGAGATTCGGGGTTTTGCACAAATGTGATGCACCATGTTAGATGTCCCGGTTTTGTGACTGTCGTAGACATAAACAAGACATAAACAGCGTCGCAGCTCTTGCAAATCACGTAGCCAGCATTACTATCATCCTGATTTACAACCTCATAAAAACGAGTCCATGCTGAACTTTTCTGGCCTTTTTTCCCCCTGGTCTTTAGTATTCCCTTTTTTAGTTTGTCGCGTACCACGTTTGCTGCCGGCGTTGCCATCTCTCTTTTTTTTCTTCTTCTGTTGTGGCATGCAGCAGGTGCCTGCTCGTTTTTCATATGTGGGTAACAACATTTAACTATGTATATATATTTCCGAATTGGTTTAACTGCCACTCGCCTGAATCTATTTAAAATCTAATTTTTTTTAATTTCAACCGCCCGACCCGACCCGCGGATAAAATCTAATTTTTTTTTATTTCAACCGTCCGACTCCGCGGTTGTGTCCGCAAACCACGCATCTCTAACACACACACACTATATATATATATACATACATACATACATATACACAGACATACATATACACACACAAACACTATACATATACACATTCATACATACACACACATACATAATAATAATAATAATAATAATAATAATAACTGGGATATATAGCGCTTTTCTAAGTACCCAAAGTCGCTTTACATGTAGAACCCATCAATCATTCACACCTACATATATACACAAACACACATTCTTGCACATTCGTACATATACACAGACGCATATAGAGCAGCAGCAGAGCTACGTCCGGATGCTGTCTGTGGACTATAGCTCTGCCTTCAATACAATAATCCCGGACAGACTCTGCAATAAACTGGACACTCTTGGCCTCCCCCCTCTCACAAACGCCTGGATAAGGGACTTCCTAACGGACCGACCCCAGAATGTGAGACTTGGCCCGCACCTCTCATCCTCCCGCACGCTGAGCATCGGCTCCCCACAGGGCTGTGTGCTGAGCCCCCTCCTCTACTGCCTTTACACCCATGACTGCAGTCCGGCCCACAGTGACAACCTTACCGTCAAGTTTGCCGACGATACCACAGTGGTCGGGCTCATCTCCAGGGGTGACGAGGCTGCCTACAGAGAGGTCCTGAAGCTGACGGCCTGGTCTTCGGAGAACAACCTCGCTCTCAACACCAGCAAGACCAGAGAGATCATCGTCGACTTCAGGAGGAGCAGCACCGACCCTGCCCCCCTCTACATCAACGGCGAGCGTGTAGAGAGGGTCCACACCTTCAGGTACCTTGGAGTCCACATCTCTAATGACTTCTCCTGGACAGTCAACACCACATCAATCATCAAGAAGGCTCAGCAGCGGCTACACTTCCTTAGAGTCCTCGGGAAGTACAACCTGAAGCCTGACCTGCTGCTGACCTTCTACCGCTCGTCCATCGAGAGCCTGCTGACCTACTGTATTACGGTATGGTACGGCAGCTGCACTGCAGCAGACAGGGAGAGGCTGCAAAGAGTGGTCAAGACGGCTCAGAAGATCATCGGCCGCCCTCTCCCCTCTCTGACGGACATCTACACCTCCCGCTGCCTCAACAGAGCCAGTGCCATCATCAAAGACAGCACCCACCCTGGCTCTGACCTGTTCCACCTGCTGCCCTCTGGGAAGCGCTACAGGTGCATTAAAACCAAAACAAACAGGCTAAAGAACAGCTTCTTCCCCAGGGCCATAACCATCCTGAACGGACTGCCCCATTGTCCCTCATAACTGCCTTCTCTTCGGTGCAATAACCCATTCCACCAACCACCCTGTTTTTGTTTTGTTTTGTCATGTATATATTCATTTCACACCATATTCATTGCACTTCTACATTTTTTAAATTTTTATATATTTGCACATTGTTTTTCTAGCATGCACACATCGCACTGTATGGAATGGCCTCAATCTCGTTACCTTGCGTAATGACAATAAAGCTGATTCTGATTCTGATTCTGATATACACATACATACATATACATACATGTATACATAATACATACATATATATATATATATACATATTTTTTTTTAAATATATTATATATTCAATATATTTTCTTACCTGACAATACCAGTTGTTGTTCATTTGGGATCCCGACCATCGTAATCCAGTGGCGGTCCAACGTTGGAGTCAATCAGTTCCTTCTTTTTCTCCATCCTGTTTTTGTGGGTCAGACTGGCTCGTACAGGCACGTGCAAGCTAAAATCCTCCGCTGTAGCGTATAGTTGTGACTTATATCTTGTCAGTAGACTCCGCATGGAACTTTTAAAAACTACAACATGGATGTGGAGGAGAAGACACGGTCAAAGTGGGCTTGGCCTTTGACGCGTAAATGGGACCGCCTACAAAACGGCTCATCCTGAAGAGCCAGTGAGAAAGCTGCTTGAAGATGGTCTGTAAAACAACATTTATGCACAAAATGGATGAAAGAACCAGCACTACAATTGATGTAGATCACAAAGAAGTGATTTGAATCCTAATATGACCTCTATAAGGTGTGGTTATGATATATGTAGCACAGGTAAGGATTAACTGCAGTGTTACCACGTGACGCACCTTCCATGGTGAAGAGTCATCAGCTGAGATCCACTCTTCATTGATGTTTGGCTCCATTATTTCCTCCTAGCCACCCCTCAAAGCCCTCTTTCCACTTCTTCTCAGCCAAGGACAGAAACTCGCTATTTCCAAATCCTTGGATGACTTGTCCAGCTTTAGCCGAGTACCTCCTGGGTTCTTCAGGAGCATCTGGGTGGAAGCTCCCATGAACCCTCTGCATCCAACCTCTACAGGCTATGGTTGACCATCCTGTCTCTTGACACTCTTCACATGTTTTTCTTTGTTTTTTCTCCTTTTGTAAGCATTCTCCATTCCTGCCTTACAAAAGATGCTGAGCTCTGCCATGAACACTGTTGGGTCTTTGGGTTTTGTCAGAATAATTGTATATAAGTTATCATTGCAGACCGGGGTGGTGGTTCCTCTCTTTAAGAAGGGGAACCGGAGGGTGTGTTCTAACTATCGTGGGATCACACTCCTCAGCCTTCCCGGTAAGGTCTATTCAGGTGTACTGGAGAGGAGGCTACGCCGGATAGTCGAACCTCGGATTCAGGAGGAACAGTGTGGTTTTCGTCCTGGTCGTGGAACTGTGGACCAGCTCTATACTCTCGGCAGGGTCCTTGAGGGTGCATGGGAGTTTGCCCAACCAGTCTACATGTGTTTTGTGGACTTGGAGAAGGCATTCGACCGTGTCCCTCGGGAAGTCCTGTGGGGAGTGCTCAGGGAGTATGGGGTATCGGACTGTCTGATTGTGGCAGTCCGCTCCCTGTGTGCTCAGTGCCAGAGCTTGGTCCGCATTGCCGGCAGTAAGTCGGACACGTTTCCAGTGAGGGTTGGACTCCGCCAAGGCTGCCCTTTGTCACCCATTCTGTTCATAACTTTTATGGACAGAATTTCTAGGCGCAGTCAAGGCGTTGAGGGGATCTGGTTTGGTGGCTGCAGGATTAGGTCTCTGCTTTTTGCAGATGATGTGGTCCTGATGGCTTCATCTGGCCAGGATCTTCAGCTCTCGCTGGATCGGTTCGCAGCCGAGTGTGAAGCGACTGGGATGAGAATCAGCACCTCCAAGTCCGAGTCCATGGTTCTCGCCCGGAAAAGGGTGGAGTGCCATCTCCGGGTTGGGGAGGAGATCTTGCCCCACGTGGAGGAGTTCAAGTACCTTGGAGTCTTGTTCACGAGTGAGGGAAGAGTGGATCGTGAGATCGACAGGCGGATCGGTGCGGCGTCTTCAGTAATGCGGACGCTGTATCGATCCGTTGTGGTGAAGAAGGAGCTGAGCCGGAAGGCAAAGCTCTCAATTTACCGGTCGATCTACGTTCCCATCCTCACCTATGGTCATGAGCTTTGGGTTATGACCGAAAGGACAAGATCACGGGTACAAGCGGCTGAAATGAGTTTCCTCCGCCGGGTAGCGGGGCTCTCCCTTAGAGATAGGGTGAGAAGCTCTGCCATCCGGGAGGAGCTCAAAGTAAAGCCGCTGCTCCTCCACATGGAGAGGAGCCAGATGAGGTGGTTCGGGCATCTGGTCAGGATGCCACCCGAACGCCTCCCTAGGGAGGTGTTTAGGGCACGTCCGACCGGTAGGAGGCCGCGGGGAAGACCCAGGACACGTTGGTTGGGAAGACTATGTCTCCCGGCTGGCCTGGGAACGCCTCGGGGTCCTACAGGAAGAGCTGGACGAAGTGGCTGGGGAGAGGGAAGTCTGGGCTTCCCTGCTTAGGCTGCTGCCCCCGCGACCCGACCTCGGATAAGCGGAGGAAGATGGATGGATGGATGGAAGTTATCACACAACTTGTTTTCTTGGAGTTCAGGTTGTCCTGCGTGAAGACAAACGCTGTCTTTGATCTTATCAAGCAAAAGGCCTACAGCTTGTAAACCTCCACTGTGTGCGATGGAATGCGCCGTGGAGGTGTCGGTTTCTTTGATCTATTGGACTGACACAGGAAGGACTCGAAATCTACGAGCAGAGAGGAGGCAAACCTGACGCCGCTCCAAGCACCTTTTCTTTGAACTATTTATGACCCAGTGCAGCTGCTGAATAATGACACCCCTCCCCTTAGAAGCAGCTGCAGCTATGTAATCAGGAAATGCCCAAATAAATGCGGAGGCGTGGAATTTGTTCCTCAGAGCGTGGGGTAATACTGTACGAGGGTACAGGTTCACGCGCTCTCCTCGTGAGCTAAATTTAATCCTGTCTCTGTTTGATTCCTTGCTTCTTGTCTTGTTTAATAGATAGTTCGGTGTTTGAACCTGACAGGTTTCATATTAAATTCCTGTGACCCGAAATGTGAGTGTGTGTGCTGTTGGATGGTGTTGGTAGTGAGAAAGGCTTGATCAAGTTTCAAAACAGCGTCTTTGTCTCTGTGAGGCTATATTTAGTTATGTTGAGCAAAACAAGACAGGATACAAGTATCCCAATCATTATTATAGCAACAGGAACAGCAATATGGCCTCATATTATATTTTGTAGACTGAACAGTCATAGTGAACAATAATATATTGAATAGCCGGAGTCAACCTACTGTCTGAAATAGACAAATAGGGTCCAGTCTTCATCTTTCTACGTCTTGTAGGTATATGAGGACCTCAAAGCAGGATAGTCCGGTCTCCTTCAAACTTTGTCTGAAGAGCTGAGAGTGCTGCCAGGCGGTGTCTCCATCGCCTCCACTAAGCTGCGCGGTGACGATCAACTCCGGAGAACCCTTTAGACTCTGGAATGACTGCATGCTTCCATCTGAGGGTTAAAAACACAATCAGAAATCATCTAGTACAGCGCTTTTCAACCTTTGTTGCCACATTTTTTTTCACACAACCAGCACAAATCATTAAAAAATTAAACTCGGCAGCCAGTATTGACAATAAAAAGTTGTTTTCGCGATTGTTGGATATTAATTCAAACCATAACTAAGCATGTATCACTATAGCTCTTGTCTCAAAGTAGGTGTACTGTCACCACCTGTCACATCATACCCTGACTTATTTGGACTTTTTTGCTGTTTTTCGGTGTGTAGTGTTTTAGTTCTTGTCTTGCGCTCCTATTTTGGGGGCTTTTCCTGTTTTGTTGGTATTTTCCTATAGCAGTTTCATGTCTTCCTTTGAGCACTATTCCCCGCACCTGCTTTGTTTTAGCAATCAAGACTATTTAAGTTGTTTTTATCCTTCTTTGTGGGGACATTGTTGATTGTCATGCCATGTTCGGATGTACTTTGTGGACGCCGTCTTTGCTCAACAGTAAGTCTTTGCTGTCGTCCAGCATTCTGTTTTTGTTTACTTTGTAGCCAGTTTAGTTTTAGTTTCGTTTTGCATAGCCTTCCCTAAGCTTCAATGCCTTTTCTTAGCGGCACTCGCCTTTTGTTTATTTTTGGTATAAGCATTAGACACCTTTTTACCTGCACACTGCCTCCCGCTGTCGTCTGCATATTGTGATCACGACAAACCATGTTCCCGACATCTGCAAAGCAAAAAGCTAAATGGCGGAGAGAATGAGCACGTTCAGTGGAAGGCTCAGACTCCCAAAATGCAACACGGAACGACACAGGAAGTCCTTCATACTGACAGCCATCAGACTGTATAATGCATATGTTCCTTTTTGACTGTACTTAAATGTATAATAGACTGTTTTTATATTATTCACATGTGAATAATGCTGTATAATAGACTATTTATATTATTCACACGTGAATAATCCTGTATAATAGACTATTTGAATAATGCTGTATAATAGACTATTTATATTATTCACACGTGAATAATCCTGTATAATAGACTGTATTTATATTATTCACATGTGAATAATGCTGTATAATAGACTGTATTTATATTATTCACATGTGAATAATCCTGTATAATAGACTGTATTTATATTATTCACATGTGAATAATGCTGTATAATAGACTATTTATATTATTCACACGTGAATAATGCTGTATAATAGACTGTATTTATATTATTCACATGTGAATAATGCTGTATAATAGACTATTTATATTATTCACACATGAATAATCCTGTATAATAGACTGTATTTGAATAATGCTGTATAATAGACTATTTATATTATTCACACGTGAATAATCCTGTATAATAGACTGTATTTATATTATTCACATGTGAATAATGCTGTATAATAGACTATTTATATTATTCACACGTGAATAATCCTGTATAATAGACTGTATTTATATTATTCACATGTGAATAATGCTGTATAATAGACTGTATTTATGTTATTCACATGTGAATAATGCTGTATAATAGACTATTTATATTATTCACATGTGAATAATCCTGTATAATAGACTGTATTTATATTATTCACATGTGAATAATGCTGTATAATAGACTATTTATATTATTCACACATGAATAATGCTGTATAATAGACTGTATTTATATTATTCACATGTGAATAATGCTGTATAATAGACTATTTATATTATTCACACATGAATAATCCTGTATAATAGACTGTATTTATATTATTCACATGTGAATAATGCTGTATAATAGACTGTATTTATATTATTCACATGTGAATAATGCTGTATAATAGACTGTATTTATATTATTCACATGTGAATAATGCTGTGTAATAGACTGTATTTATATTATTCACATGTAAAAAATACCTAAGTGTTTATTGTCTATTGTGAGCAAACTGTGGTGCTGAATTTCTCCCAGGGATCAATAAAGTACTTTCTATTCTATTTCCTACCTGCTGCCACCTACTGATATGGAAGAGTATTACATGGTTACTCTGCCGAGCTCTAGACAGCACAGACACTCAACAACGGCACATTATTTCTGGAAGTAGACAATAAAGTGAAAAAACAGCAAAAAAAAGCTACCATGATAATATTAGCTTGCTAGCATGCTAACGCTTGCATGCTAACAGTTAAAAAGTGTCACGTACCAAGTTATTTGACTCTGGCGTATGTTAGCATGCAAGCAAGCTAACGTTAACATGTTATAAGTTAGCTTGTGTTGACAGTAGACAAGTGTGTGAACAAAATGAGACGTTAAGCACCGAGCTGCGTGAAAGTATGGCTGAGCTACAAGAGGAGGTAATCTTGTCTTTTTGCCGTTTGCAATCGTCCATTAAAAGGGTATGGACCCATTAAGTTGGCCCATTTTTTTGTTGTTGTTCGTGAACAGCGTCACCATGGTAACACGAAATGTTGCCAACTTAAAGTACCGCCATAGGCGCGAGTGAGGCCTTTCCGACGGTATAACATATGTGGGGGTTTGTTGGCCGATCCGTCTTGTATTAATGGTAAGAGAAACGTGCAGAGCTATAATAATACAAGTTGAAGTATGAGGAATAATAATATGGGCTGCTTGCATTGCAGCAGGCCCATAATAATGATTGTTACATACCTCCAACAAGGTGGGCTTTCGTCAGGCCTGATTGCAGCAGCCAGCTGACTTTGCCAGAATTGAAAGTCTGGCTACTGGCTTTGATTGACACGGACTTTATGGTCAGTTCTGAAGGCGCAAAGTCAAATTTCCAGCTGATCTGTCCAGCAGAGGAGCCTTCAGTCCGAGCAATATATACCTGAAGGAAGAAGTAAAACGGCGTAAATCAGAGGTGTGGACTCGAGTCACATGACTTGGACTCGAGTCAGACTCGAGTCATGAATTTGATGACTTTAGACTCGACTTGACAAAATGTAAAAAGACTTGCAACTCGACTTAGACTTTAACATCAATGACTTGTGACTTCACTTGGACTTGAGCCTTTTGAATTGACATGACTTGACATGACTTGCTACTTTCCCCAAAACCCAAAGATGAAAAAGTTATTCGGGAGCGCTCCGTATTTTTCATTGTGTACTTGTCTATCAGCGTTGCGTGTGTCAGCTGGTGTGGTCTCAGTACAACAGCCAATCAAATTAGATCTACTTTGTTTTCATCACACAGCATTCATCCAATCAAATTGCAGGACAACCAACGAAGAAGACATGTCCAAACCACACGCCAGTGAACAAAAAATGATACCTAAAATAATTTCGTTTGGGTATAAAAATTACGAGGTGGTCAACACAAAACGGTTTGCAGTATGCAACACATGCGGTTCGAAAATTACTGATGGAGAGGCAACAACTTCCAACTTCGTCCGGCATTTGAAGTTGCACAAAGAACGGTAAGTTTTGAATGTAAGATAACGTTTATTGGCTAAGTAACGTGACTTTTATTTGCTGTGTAGTTAAATCAGTGAGGCTGTAAACTCACTGCTAACGTTATAACGTTATTGCAAACACGGGAATCTGTTGCAGTTCACTACCTTATTCATACTTTTTGTTCAGTGATTTTTTTTAAGCAGGGTTAGTCAATATATCACACGTAACGTTAGACGGCAGTCAGCAGCACCGCGTATTTTAGCCACCTAAAAAAAGACAAAAATAGTAAAATAAAGGTCAGTTAAAATGTATACTATATTATGAATATGTGTACCGTTTTAGCTAGCTTTCTGACATACTGTTGGTTGTTTACCTCAGTGGTCCCCAACCACCGGGCCGCGGCCCGCTACTGGTCCGTGGATCGATTGGTATCGGGCCGCACAAGAAATATATATACATATATTTTTTCTTTTTTTAATTAAATCAACATAAAAAACACAAGATACACTTACAAGTAGTGCACCAACCCAAAAAAACTCTCTCCCCCCTTTTGTTCTGGGCATTGAACATGAAGACTCTTCCTTCACTGTTCCGAGTGGCCATGAGAGTCTTGGCAGTGCCTGCCTCCAGTGCTCCAGTGGAGCGAGTTTTCAGCCATGGTGGCATCATACTACGCCTCCATCGTGCACAAATGACTGACAGACTCTTGGCTAATTTGGTCTTTTGCAGATGCAATGCAGCATAGGGCCCTGACATATAAAAAGTACAACTTTTTTGTTATGTTCACGTATATGTCATGTTTTTTCAATGTTAACACTTTTGTACAAATAAGTACATTTGCACTTTATTTTTCAATGTATTTGTTCTGTAAAGGAATGAGTTAATGTTTAAAATGACTGGTTAATAGTGCTATTATAAAGTGCAATGTCAGCACAATTTTCTTTCCTGCAATTTAAAATGCACTTGTTTTAATAAATAAATACAGCGTTTGAAAAGCATACACAATCTGTGTTAATATATTAGTCTGTGGTTAAAAGGACTTGAAAGGACTCGAAACTCAAAATGCAGGACTTAGGACTTGACTTGAGACTTTCCAGTCTTGACTTTGGACTTGACTCGGGGCTTGCCTGTCTTGACTCGGGACTTGACTCGGACTTGAGGGCAAAGACTTGAGACTTACTTGTGACTTGCAAAACAATGACTTGGTCCCACCTCTGGCGTAAATACCTTATGGTGTCATGGAAGAACCATGGCCTCAACACCTAACTGTAACCTTAGCAACCATTGCTAACTAACTATTTCCAGTTTAAAAACAAGTGTGATCAGATTTCACTGGAGACTTTAATATTGTCAGGCATAAGAGCGATATTAATACCAACATATCCGATCAACACTGGAACTCTGCCCTGAATCTGGTCCACTCCTCCTCGGTATGTGCCCGTCAGTCTCATCCAATGCAAAGTAATCCATACAATTCACTAGACCAGAGGTCAGCAACCCGCGGCTCTAGAGCCACATGCGGCTCTTTAGCGGCACCCTGGTGGCTCCATGGAGCTTTTTCAAAAATGTATGAAAATGGAAAAAAGATGGGGGTAAAAGTATATATTTTTTATTTGGTTTCTGTAGGAGGACAAACACGACACAAACCTTCCTAATTGTTAGAAAGCCCACTGTTTAATATGTTTGTGTTTATCCTTCACGGATGAGAGTATTTGGTGAGCGCCGTTTTGTCCGACTAATTTCAGCGGCCCTTGAACTCACCGTTGTGTGGACTGTGACTCAACAGTTTGTTTGCATGTATAACTTTCTCCAACGCTGCCACAGAAAGACGTGTTTTATGCCACTCCTTCGTCGTCTCGTTTTGTCCACCAAACGTTTTATACTGTGCGTGAATGCACAAAGGTGAGCTTTGTTGATGTTATTGATTTGTTGGAGTGCTAATCAGGCATATTTGGTCAGTGCATGACTGCAAGCTAATCATGCTATTTAGGCTAGCTGTATGTACATATTGCATCAGTATGCTTCATGTCTAGGCATATTTGAGTTAATCTAATTTCCCTTACTTATGTCCTCTGTGTATTTGATTTATATTTACATTATCACTTTTAACACTGAGTGATATCCATCCTGCAATGGCGCCCCATAATACACCTGCTGTGAACCTGTTTTTAATGTTTTTTATGTTTTTATTTATTCTATTTTATTTATTTATTTTTTATCGTGTTCTGTTTGTGTTGTGTTGTGTTTGCTCGGTACTCGTTTTATCTTTTAACCTGTTCATTGTACAGCACTTTGGCTACCCCTGTGGTAAATTTTAAATGTGCTTTATAAATAAAGTTGATTTGATTTGATTTGATCTGTATGTAATATTGGCTGCCATGTTGTTCCAGACTACAGCAAACGTTACCCAGCTTGCAAAGATTGTAAAAAAAATCCATTAAAAGAAGACAGCCTGCTGTTTCCTTTAACTTGGACACACACATCTATTCTAAGAAAGTCATTTCCAGGAGTTATCTCACCCTCTGAGAAGTTTTACTAATGTTTTCCAATGTTGTAAAAATGTGTAGAATAAATATTACATTTCAACATTTCTGTCAACGAAGATTTGCGTCAGCCTGCGACACAGTCATTTTGATAGTAGGCTAATATAGCTAATTAGCCACTTACATCATGTGTTGCCATCATTATAACCAGAGGTGGGTAGTAATGCGCTACATTTACTCCGTTACATCTACTTGAGTAACTTTTGGGATAAATTGTACTTCTAAGAGTAGTTTTAATGCAACATACTTTTACTTTTACTTGAGTATATTTATAGAGAAGAAACGCTACTTTTACTCCGCTACTTTTATCTACATTCAGCTCGCTACTCGCTACTAATTTTTATCGATCTGTTAATGCACGCTTTGTTTGTTTTGGTCTGTCAGACAGACCTTCATAGTGCCTGCGTTTCAACAAATACAGTCACTGGTGACGTTCACTCCGTTCCACCAATCAGATGCAGTCACTGGTGACGTTGGACCAATCAAACAGAGCCAGGCGGTCACATGACCTGACTTAAACAAGTTGAAAAACGTATTGGGGTGTTACCATTTAGTGGTCAATTGTACGGAATATGTACTGTACTGTGCAATCTACTGATAAAAGTTCCAATCAATCAATCAAAAGTGTGAAGGAAAAAAGACCCTTTTCCATTTCAACCGTACATCCCGTCAAAAGCCTAAAGACTGACTGCACAGTTCCTGTCTTCACAATAAAAGTGCCGCTCCATCGCGCCTGCGCTTTCAAAATAAGAGTCTCCGAAAGCCAGCGCCAACAAGCTAGCAAGCTACGGAGTTTGCCGCCAATGTATTTCTTGTAAAGTGTATAAAAACGAATATGGAAGCTGGACAAATAAGATGCCAAAAACCAACCACTTTCATGTGGTATTAGACAGAAAGGAGGAACTTTTTTTCTCCTCTATTTGAAAACGTGGTCGTTATCATCACTACTGTCTGATTACAATCAATGCAAGTCATCAGAATCAGGTAATACACCAACTTATATTCTTGTCTTCATTAAAGAAAGGAATCTATATATGTTAAACATGCATGTATATTCATTAAAACACCTTTAACTTGTAAACAAAAACAGCAAAATAAATACATATAAATGATATACTGTATACATCAATGTATATGTATATATATATATATATATATATATATATATATATATATATATATATATATATATATATATATATACACACACACATATATATATATATATATATACAGTATATATATATATATATATATATATATATATATATATATATATATATATATATATATATATATATATAATATGAGTGTGTATGTTACTCATCAGTTACTCAGTACTTGAGTAGTTTTTTCACAACATACTTTTTACTTTTACTCAAGTAAATATTTGGGTGACTACTCCTTACTTTTACTTGAGTAATAAATCTCTAAAGTAACAGTACTCTTACTTGAGTACAATTTCTGGCTACTCTACCCACCTCTGATTATAACACTTATATAAGTATTTCAAGTTTTTGCGGCTCCAGACCGATTACTTTTTTGTATTCGTGGTCCAATATGGCTCTTTCAACATTTTGGGTTGCCGACCCCTGCACTAGACTAATTCAAAACTATCCTAAATCTACCCCACTGTTAGCAATACCTGCAAAACAATCTTTGGCTGATCATGTCCAAATGTTCTGGTCCTGCTCTAAACTATGTTCCTTTTGGGAGGATATTTTTGACACAATCGGAAAGGCATACGGTCAAAACTTTTCCCCCCAAACCATTATCAGCCATTTTCAGCATATGCCCTGATAACATGTGCCCGGTACCACTAAAACACGCTGTTGCCTTTACGACCTTGCTGGCCAGGCGATTGATCTTGTTTAATTGTAAGTTGCCCCCCCCCATCACATGGCCGTTGGATTGGAGAGGTTCTCTACAATCTAAAACTGGAAAAACTTAGGTTTTCGCTAAAAGGCTCTGCTCAAGCGTTTCAAAGCTCTTGGAGTCCCTTCTTGCTGTATGTCAACTATGGCGTCACATTAGTGCCAAAAATCAGAGCGCATAAAAACGGTTATCGCGCGCTGATTCTCCACTTCGTGCGTGCGCGCGACACCCTTTTGCGCGAGCGTGGTGCCTTTTTGCGCGCGCGCGGTGCCTTTCTGTGCGCGCGCGGTGCCTTTCTGCGCGCGCGCGACGCCTTTCTGCGCGCTCTCTGTGTACTCCTGGCATCTCTCCTCGCGCTGTCATGTTTCTTTTTGGCACTTTGGGGGCGGGTATGCTTAGACGGCCCCTCCTTTCTGATTGGCTGTGAGCATTTTTCATATGACCAATCATTCTCCAGTGTAGCAACGTTGTAGCCATGTTACCTCGGACATCTAGCCTCAATCATTACATTGATGTCAATGGTACATGTACTACCGTATTTTCCGCACTATAAGGCGCACCTAAAAACCACAAAATTTTCTCAAAAGCTGACAGTGCGCCTTATAACCCGGTGCGCTTTATATATGGATAAATATTAAGATTCATTTTCATAAAGTTTCGGTCTCGTAACTACGGTAAACAGCCGCCATCTTTTTTCCCGGTAGAACAGGAAGCGCTTCTTCTTCTACGCAAGCAACCGCCAAGGTAAGCACCCGCCCCCATAGAACAGGAAGCGCTTCTTCTTCTACTGTAAGCAACCACCCGCCCGCGTAGAAGAAGAAAAAGCGCGCGGATATTACCGTACTTCATTTCCTTTGTGTGTTTACATCTGTAAAGACCACAAAATGGCTCCTACTAAACGACAGGGATCCGGTTCATGAAAAGACGCAATCTCTCCATCCGCACACGGATTACTATTTCACAGCAACTGATATTCCTGTGAACCGCACTGTGGATACAACGGGAGCACGTACGGTGAATATTCGCACCACAGGGAATGAGAAGTCATCCTTCACTGTGGTTCTAGCTTGCCATGCTAATGGCCAGAAACTTCCACCCATGGTGATATTCAAAAGGAAGACCTTGCCAAAAGAGACCTTTCCAGCCGGCGTCATCATAAAAGCTAACTCGAAGGGATGGATGAAGAAAAGATGAGTGAGTGGTTAAGGTAAGTTTAAGTTTACGCGAAGAGGCCGGGTGGCTTTTTTCACGCAGCTTCGTCCATGTTGATATACGATTCCATTAGCGCCCACATCACGCTGGTTTTAATATATTATTAAAGTTTGACTGACCTATCTGACTGTTTTTTTGACATTCCTTTAGCGCAGTTAGATGCGGCTTACAACACGGGGCGGCTTATAGGTGGACAAAGTTTTGAAATATGCCGTTCATTGAAGGCGCGGCTTATAACCCAGGGCGCCTTATGGTGCGGAAAATACGGTAATTAAATTACCATAACTTGCTCGATTTTCGACCAAATTACAAACGGTTTGCCTTGTTACAAATCTTATTACATGTAGATATGACATAGGATGCTGTACCTGTTGAAATTACCTCTGGCAACACTAAAATTGGCCCTAGTGTGTGGATGTGAGTGTGAATGTTGTCTGTCTATCTGTGTTGGCCCTGCGATGAGGTGGCGACTTGTCCAGGGTGTACCCCGCCTTCCGCCCGATTGTAGCTGAGATAGGCTCCAGCGCCCACCGCGACCCCAAAGGGAATAAGCGGTAGAAAATGGATGGATGGATGGATGTGCAACATAGTTGTGTAGGGTCAGTGTTAGTCAGTTCTCTGATTATTTTAAACTGTTTCAGAATACATTATTAAAAGCTATTTTTAACATTTTAAAATGTATGTTATTGCTGGTGGACCAGTTCTGGCTGAAAGATGTGATTATGGTGTTTGTTGTCTTATTATTTATTTGGGTCACATTTTGTATTACCCTGTATTGTGTTTATGTGGTATGAAATAACCTTCATCAGCACGCAACATTTTTTTATCCACTTCTTCCTCCGTAAATCTTGACACATATTGACGATGACCCGCCCTGCTATACTTCTGATTGGCTCTGAGCATTTTTCAGCATTTTTCGCCTGACCAATCAGAAAGAAGGGGCCGTCTAAGCATACCCGCCCCCAAAGTGCCAAAAAGAAACATGACAGCGCGAGGAGAGATGCCAGGAGTACACAGAGAGCGCGCAGAAAGGTGTCGCGCGCGCGCAAAAGGGTGTCGCGCGCGCGCACGAAGTGGAGAATCAGCGCGCGATAACAGTTTTTATGCGCTCGGATTTTTGGCACTAATGTGACGCCATAGTCAACTCTCTTGACGTATGCCCAGGCGCAGATTAGGAATAATCTCCCTTTTATTTATTTATTTTGTACTTATTTTTTTCTCCCTTTCTCTCTCCTTTCAGCCTCTACACTGCACAAACTGAAATCTAAGTAAGATGAAATATCTCAAATAAGGGTGATATTTGCTTATTTTCTGTCTGATAAGATAATTCTTTACACTAAGCAGATTTTATGTTAGAGTGTTTTACTTGTTTATTTGTGCCATATGACCCTTGTTGGTTTGACCTGAGTGGGGTGGGAGGGTGGGTGGGCGGTTTGGGTCTTAAGGGAAAGGGTGTGAAGAATTTTACTGACTTTAAAATTGTACTGTTTGGACTTGCACTCTTTTCTGTTTATTTGAAAATGTCAATAAAAAGTAGAGTTGTCCGATAATATCGGACTGCTGATACTATCGGCCGATAAATGCTTTAAAATGTAATATCGGAAATTATCGGTATCGGTTTCAAAAAGTAAAATGTATGACTTTTTAAAACGCCGCTGTGTACACGGACGTAGGGAGAAGTACAGAGCACCAATAAACCTTAAAGGCACATAATATCTACGGCTTTTCACACACACAAGCGAATGCAACTGAGGGTGGCCGTATAAACAACTTTAACACTGTTCCAAATATGCGCCACACTGTGAACCCACACCAAACAAGAATGACAAACACATTTCGGGAGAACATCCGCACCGTAACACAACATAAACACAACAGAACAAATACCCAGAACCCCTTGCAGCACAAACTCTTCCGGGACGCTACAATATACACCCCCCCGCTACCCCCTACCAATACTCCGTCCCCCCCAACACCCTCCTCATGCTCTCTCAGGGAGAGCATGTCCCAAATACCAAGCTGCTGTTTTGAGGCATGTTAAAAAAAATAATGCACTTTGTGACTTCAATAATAAATATGGCAGTGCCATGTTGGCACTTTTTTGCATAACTTGAGTTAGCTACTGCTAACGATGGATTCTGATGCGTCATCTATGTTGCTGCTTCTTGATCTTAGCGCTGCTTTCGATACCGTCGATCATAATATTTTATTAGAGCGTATCAAAACACGTATTGGTATGCAGAGGTGGGTAGTAACGCGCTACATTTACTCCGTTACATCTACTTGCGTAACTTTTGGGATAAATTGTACTTCTAAGAGTAGTTTTAATGCAACTTACTTTTACTTTTACTTGAGTATATTTATAGAGAAGAAACGCTACTTTTACTCCGCTACTTTTATCTACATTCAGCTCGCTACTCGCTACTAATTTTTATCGATCTGTTAATGCACGCTTTGTTTGTTTTGGTCTGTCAGACAGACCTTCAAAGTGCCTGCCTTACTGGTGACGTTTGACTCCGTTCCACCAATCAAATGCAGTCACTGGTGACGTTGGACCAATCAAACAGAGCCAGGCGGTCACATGACCTGACTTAAACAAGTTGAAAAACTTATTGGGGTGTTACCATTTAGTGGTCAATTGTACGGAATATGTACTGTACTGTGCAATCTACTAATAAAAGTTTCAATCAATCAATCAAAAGTGTGAAGGAAAAAAGACCCTTTTTTATTTCAACCGTACATCCCGTCAAAAGCCGAAAGACTGACTGCACAGTTCCTGTCTTCACAATAAAAGTGCCGCTCCATCGCGCCTGCACTTACAAAATAAGAGTCTCAGAAAGCCAGCGCAAACAAGCTAGCAAGCTACGGAATTTGCCGCCAATGTATTTCTTGTAAAGTGTGTGAAAACGAATATGGAAGCTGGACAAATAAGATGCCAAAAACCAACCACTTTCATGTGGTATTAGACAGAAAGGAGGAACTTTTCTTCTCCTCCATTTGAAAACGTGGACGTTACCAGCACTACTGTCTGATTACAATCAATGCAAGTCATCAGAATCAGGTAATACACCAACTTATATTCTTGTTTTCATGAAAGAAAGGAATCTATATGTGTTAAACATGCTTGTATATTCATTAAAACACCTTTAACATGTAAACAAAAACAGCAAAATAAATAAATATAAATGATATACTGTATATATCAATTTATGTGTATATATATATATATATATATATATATATATGTATATATATATATATATATATATATATATATATATACATACATATATATATATATAAATACATACATATATATATAAATATATATATATATATATATATATATGATATGTGTGTGTATGTTACTCATCAGTCACTCAGTATTTGAGTACCGTAGTTTTTTCACAACATACTTTTTACTTTTACTCAAGTAAATATTTGGGTGACTACTCATTACTTTTACTTGAGTAATAAATCTCTAAAGTAACAGTACTCTTACTTGAGTACAATTTCTGGCTACTCTACCCACCTCTGTTGGTATGTCAGACTTAGCCTTGTCGTGGTTTAACTCTTATCTTACTGACAGGATGCAGTGCGTCTCCCATAATAATGTGACCTCGGACTATGTTAAGGTAACGTGCGGAGTCCCTCAGGGTTCGGTTCTTGGCCCTGCACTCTTTAGTATTTACATGCTGCCGCTAGGCGACATCATACGCAAATACGGTGTTAGCTTTCATTGTTATGCTGATGACAGCCAACTCTACATGCCCCTAAAGCTGACCAACACGCCGGATTGTAGTCAGCTGGAGGCGTGTCTTAATGAAATTAAACAATGGATGTCCGCTAACTTCTTGCAACTCAACGCCAAGAAAACGGAAATGCTGATTATCGGTCCTGCTAAACACCGACATTTATTTAATAATACCACCTTAACATTTGACAACCAAACAATTACACAAGGCGAATCAGTAAAGAATCTGGGTATTATCTTCCACCCAACTCTCTCCTTTGAGTCACACATTAAGAGTGTTACTAAAACGGCCTTCTTTCATCTCCGTAATATCGCTAAAATTCTTTCTATTTTATCCACTAGCGACGCTGAGATCATTATTCATGCGTTCGTTACGTCTCGTCTCGACTACTGTAACGTATTATTTTGGGGTCTCCCTATGTCTAGCATTAAAAGATTACAATTGGTACAAAATGCGGCTGCTAGACTTTTGACAAGAACAAGAAAGTTTGATCATATTACGCCTATACTGTATATACCTTATATACATATATACATATATATATATACCTATACTGGCTCACCTGCACTGGCTTCCTGTGCACTTAAGATGTGACTTTAAGGTTTTACTACTTACGTATAAAATACTACACGGTCTAGCTCCGTCCTATCTTGTCGATTGCATTGTACCATATGTCCCGGCAAGAAATCTGCGTTCAAAGAACTCCGGCTTATTAGTGATTCCCAGAGCCCAAAAAAAGTCTGCGGGCTATAGAGCGTTTTCTATTGGGGCTCCAGTACTATGGAATGCCCTCCCGGTAACAATTAGAGATGCTACCTCAGTAAAAGCATTTAAGTCCCATCTTAAAACTAATTTGTATACTCTAGCCTTTAAATAGCCCCCCTTTTAGACCAGTTGATCTGCCGTTTCTTTTCTTTTCTCCTCTGCTCCCCTCTTCCTTGTGGAGGGGGGTGGGGGCACAGGTCCGGTGGCCATGGATGAAGTGCTGGCTGTCCAGAGTCGGGACCCGGGGTGGACCGCTCGCCTGTGCATCGGCTGGGAACATCTCTGCGCTGCTGACCCGTCTCCGCTCGGGATGGTGTCCTGCTGGCCCCACTATGGACTGGACTCTTACTATTATGTTGGATCCACTATGGACTGGACTCTCACAATATTATGTCAGACCCACTCGACATCCATTGCTTTCGGTCTCCCCTAGAGGGGGGGGGGGTTACCCTCATATGCGGTCCGCTCCAAGGTTTCTCATAGTCATTCACATCGACGTCCCACTGGGGTGAGTTTTTCCTTGCCCTTATGTGGGCTTTGTACCGAGGATGTCGTTGTGGCTTGTGCAGCCCTTTGAGACACTTGTGATTTAGGGCTACAAAAATAAACATTGATTGATTGATTGATTGATTTTGGAAAACCTTGTTACATTGTTTATTGCATCCAGCGGGGCATCAGAACAAAATTAGGCATAATAATGTGTTAATTCCACAACTGTATATGTCAGTTGATATTGGAATCGGTAATTAAGAGTTGGACAATATCGGAATATCGGCAAAAAAGCCATTATCGGACATCTCTAATAAAAAGAGTTGGATTAATATTGTCAGGCGTACTTTTATTGCGGTGCCCCTGCATGTCATGTGCTGTACATTGTTTAATACAGAACAGAATTTGAGGATAAATATATAAGAAAGATTATAAGCTGTTGATGTTCTTAGTGAAAATAAAGGTTGTAGTAAACCTACCATCTGCCAGTCATTTTCCACCTTCCTGAAGACCGACTCCTTCTCCCACACACATCCTTCCCAGCTGTGGAGGACCTCCGAGTCATTGGACACTCGACAGTATTGATCTTTGGAGGCGTTATAGTACACGTGAAGTTGTTTGTCTTGCTTCTCTTTCTCAGTGAGCGTAAACACGAAACCTGCATTCTGACACAAACAGATGTTGTCTTCATTAAAAAAATGTTACCTTTTTCGCAGAGCCATGAAATAATACTTTTGTCGTGCTCTTATTTTGATCACTTCCTGTTTGTGTCAGGAGTTTCCTGTCCCCGCGCTGTGTTTTAGGCAGCTAGGTCTACTGAGAACGATGGTAATGGTAATTGTCAGAATAATTGTATACAAGTTATCACACAACTTTGTGTTCCCATGAGTTCAGGTCGAAGACAAAAGCTGTCTTTGATCTTATCATGCAAAAGGCCTGCCGCTTGTAAACCTCCACTGTGTGCGATGGGATGCGACGTGGAGGTGTCGGTTTCTTTGATCTATCGGACAGCCACAGGAAGACCTTGTCATGACCAGAGGTGGGTAGTAACGCGCTACATTTACTCCGTTACATCTACTTGAGTAACTTTTGGGATAAATTGTACTTCTAAGAGTAGTTTTAATGCAACTTACTTTTACTTTTACTTAAGTATATTTATAGAGAAGAAACGCTACTTTTACTCCGCTACTTTTATCTACATTCAGCTCGCTACTCGCTACTAATTTTTATCGATCTGTTAATGCACGCTTTGTTTGTTTTGGTCTGTCAGACAGACCTTCAAAGTGCCTGCGTTACTAGTGACGTTTGACTCCGTTCCACCAATCAGATGCAGTCACTGGTGACGTTGGACCAATCAAACAGAGCCAGGCGGTCACATGACCTGACTTAAACAAGTTGAAAAACTTATTGGGGTGTTACCATTTAGTGGTCAATTGTACGGAATATGTACTGTACTGTGCAATCTACTAATAAAAGTTTCAATCAATCAATCAAAAGTGTGAAGGAAAAAAGGCACTTTTTTATTTCAAACGTACATCCCGTCACAAGCCTAAAGACTGACTGCACAGTTCCTGTCTTCACAATAAAAGTGCCGCTCCATCGCGCCTGCGCTTTCAAAATAAGAGTCTCCGAAAGCCAGCGCAAACAAGCTAGCAAGCTACGGAATTTGCCGCCAATGTATTTCTTGTAAAGTGTGTGAAAACGAATATGGAAGCTGGACAAATAAGATACCAAAAACCAACCACTTTCATGTGGTATTAGACAGAAAGGAGGAACTTTTTTTCTCCTGCATTTGAAAACGTGGACGTTATCATCACTACTGTCTGATTACAATCAATGCAAGTCATCAGAATCAGGTAATACACCAACTTATATTCTTGTCAACATGAAAGAAAGGAATCTATATGTGTTAAACATGCATGTATATTCATTAAAACACCTTTAACATGTAAACAAAAACGGCAAAATAAATAAATATAAATGATATACTGTATATATCAATGTATGTGTATATATGTATATATATATATATATATATATATATCCATCCATCCATCCATTTTCTACCGCTTATTCCCTTTGGGGTCGTATATATATATATATATATATATATATATATATATATATATATATATATATGATATGTGTGTGTATGTTACTCATCAGTTACTCAGTACTTGAGTACCGGTAGTTTTTTCACAACATACTTTTTACTTTTACTCAAGTAAATATTTGGGTGACTACTCCTTACTTTTACTTGAGTAATGAATCTCTAAAGTAACAGTACTCTTACTTGAGTACAATTTCTGGCTACTCTACCCACCTCTGGTCATGACCCTAAGTCTACAAAGCATAGCGGGGACAAACCTTACACCGCTCCAGGCACCTTTTCTTTGCACTGTTTATGACCGAGTGCGGCAGCTGTTTATGACCCTCCTCCCCTTAGAAGCAGCTGCACCTATGTAATCAGAAAATGCCCCAAAAAATAAACCTGTTCCCAATTAGCCTGTTCACCTTTGGGATACTCCAAATACCGTATTTTCCGCACTATTAGCCGCACCTAAAAACCACAAATTTACTCAGAAGCTGACAGTGCGGCTTATAACCCGGTGCGCTTTATATATGGATTAATATTAAGATTCATTTTCATAAAGTTTAGGTCTCGCAACTACGGTAAACAGCCGCCATCTTTTTTCCCCGTAGAAGCGGAAGCGCTTCTTCTTCTACGGCAAGCAACCGCCAAGGTAAGCACCCGCCCCCATAGAAGAAGAAGCGCGCGGGTATTACGTTTCATTTCCTTTGTGTGTTTACATCTGTAAAGACCACAAAATGGCTCCTACTAAGCGACAGGTTTCCGGTTCATGAAAAGACGCAATCTCTCCATCCGCACACGGACTACTATTTCACAGCAACTGCCTAAAGACTTTCAAGAAAAGCTGGCTACTTTCCGTGCATATTGTAAAAACAAGATAGCTGAAAAAAAGATCCGGCCAGAGAACATTATCAACATGGACGAGGTTCCACTGACTTTTGATATTCCTGTGAACCGCACTGTGGATACAACGGGAGCACGTACGGTGAATATTCGCACCACAGGGAATGAGAAGTCATCCTTCACTGTGGTTCTAGCTTGCCATGCTAATGGCCAGAAACTTCCACCCATGGTGATATTCAAAAGGAAGACCTTGCCAAAAGAGACCTTTCCAGCCGGCGTCATCATAAAAGCTAACTCGAAGGGATGGATGGATGAAGAAAAGGTGAGCGAGTGGTTAAGGGAAGTTTACGCGAAGAGGCCGGGTGGCTTTTTTCACGCAGCTCCGTCCATGTTGATATACGACTCCATGCGCGCCCACATCACAGATGGTGTCAAAAAACAAGTGAAGCACACAAATACAACACTCGCCGTCATTCCGGGTGGATTAACCAAAGAACTCCAACCGCTCGATATTGGTGTCAACAAGGCATTTAAAGCATGACTGCGAACGGCGTGGGAACAATGGATGACCGAAGGCGAACACACCTTCACTAAGACAGGGAGACAGCGCCGGACGACATACGCCAACATCTGCCAGTGGATCGTAAATGCCTGGGCGGATATTTCGGTCTCAACTGTGGTCCGAGCTTTCCGGAAGGCAGGATTCACGGAACTGCTGGAAAAACAACAGCGACACTGACTCTGATGACTTCGACGAGACGGAGCCGGCCATTTTGGAGCCCGTATTCGCCCAACTTTTTAATTCGGACACCGTAGGAGAAGAATTCGAGGGATTTATGAATGAAGAATAACTTCAGAAAGTGAGTGTTATGTTTATTTTGTGTGTTGTGACATTAACGTTCGAGCAACATTAAGTTATTGCTATTGCTCTGCACTATTTTGAATTTTACTATGTTTGTGATTGCACATTACCGTACATTTTGGGAGTGAACAGAGTTGTTAGAACGCTGGTTTTTAATATATTATTAAAGTTTAACTGACCTATCTGACTGTTTTTTTGACATTCCTTTAGCGCAGTTAGATGCGGCTTATAACACGGGGCGGCTTATAGGTGGACAAAGTTTTGAAATATGCCGTTCATTGAAGGCGCGGCTTATAACACGGGGCGGCTTATGGTGCGGAAAATACGGTAAGTGTTTCATGAGCATTCCTCAACTTCCTCAGTCTTTTTTGCCACTTGTGCCAGCTTTTTTGAAAAAATAAAGCTTACCAGTTCGAACGTTAAGTATCTTGTCTTTGCAGTCTATTCAATTGAATATAGGTTGAAAAGGATTTGCAAATCATACACAACGTGCCAACTTCACTTGTTTTGGGTTTCATACATCCCATCCATCCATGTTCTACCGCTTATCCCTTTCGGGGTCGCGGGGGGTGCTGGAGCCTATCTCAGCGACAATCGGGCGGAAGTCGGGGTACACCCTGGACAAGTTGCCACCTCATCACAGGCATTGAAAATGAATTATTGTATTAAATACTATGCCAGACTTTGTGTCCGCGTCTAATTTTTACTTGATTTGCGTACAAAATGTGCCTCATTGGTAGCGTACCTGTTTGGTATTCCGTGCATCAGCATCTCCCGTCTCTCCCCTCGCCGTCCTCCATCCCAGAGACCCAGACATCCGCCCTCCCAGCTCGCCTGCTTTTGGCGTTTTGGGGCAAATGAACTCCACGAGTTCAACAACCAACCGTTCTGACAGTTTTCTCTTCCTGTCCGCACTCACAGATTGCTGTCTCTGTAGCATCAGAGCAGATTCAACCAGTTGAACATAACTAGCGTCTTACGTGCATGGTGGAAAAGGTAAACACCTACCGAGGCATTCAGTCCAATAATAGTGTGCAGCAACCAGGCCTCCTGAACACTGGTCCTTCTTGACAAAACCTCGGAATGTTTGCAAGAATACCTCCATGTCACGTCCACCACCTGTATCACATAATGAAGCGATGCTTTCAGCAATAACAATAACAAGACTTTTGACAAGAACAAGAAAGTTTGATCATATTACACCTATACTGTATATACCTATATATACATATATACCTATATATATACCTATAGTGGCTCACCTGCACTGGCTTCCTGTGCACTTTAAGGTTTTACTACTAAGGTATAAAATACTACACGGTCTAGCTCCATCCTATCTTGCTGATTGTATTGTACCATATGTTCGTTCAAAGAACTCCGGCTTATTAGTAATTCCTAGAGCCCCAAAAAAGTCTGCGGGCTATAGAGCGTTTTCTATTGGGGCTCCAGTACTATGGAATGCCCTCCCGGTAACAGTTAGAGATGCTACCTCAGTAGAAGCATTTAAGTCCCATCTTAAAACTCATTTGTATACTCTAGCCTTTAAATAGACCCCCTTTTTAGACCAGTTGATCTGCTGTCTCTTTTCTGCTCTGACCACAGATGACGCGCTAGCTGCCCAAAGTCGGGAACCAGGGTGGACCACTCATCTGTGCATCAGTTGGGGACGTCTCTGCGCTGCTGACCTGTCTCCACTCAAGATGAACTCCTGCTGGCCCACTATGGACTGGACTCTCACTATTATGTTAGATCCACTATGGACTGAACTCTCACTATTATTTTAGATCCACTATGGACTGGACTCTCACTATTATGTTAGATCCACTATGGACTGGACTCTCACACTATTATGTTAGATCCACTATGGACTGGACTTTCACAATATTATGTTAGATCCACTATGGACTGGACTCTCACTATTATGTTAGATCCACTATGGACTGGACTCTCACACTATTATGTTAGATCCACGATGGACTGGACTTTCACAATATTATGTTAGATCCACTATGGACTGGACTCTCACACTATTATGTTAGATCCACTATGGACTGGACTCTCACACTATTATGTTAGAGCCACTATGGACTGGACTCTCACTATTATGTTGGATCCACTATGGACTGAACTCTCACTATTATGTTAGATCCACTATGGACTGGACTCTCACTATTATGTTGGATCCACTATGGACTGAACTCTCACTATTATGTTAGATCCACTATGGACTGGACTCTCACTATTATGTTAGATCCACTATGGACTGGACTCTCACAATATTATGTTAGATCCACTATGGACTGGACTCTCACAATATTATGTTAGATCCACTATGGACTGGACTCTCACAATATTATGTTAGATCCACTATGGACTGGACTCTCACTATTATGCTAGATCCACTATGGACTGGACTCTCACACTATTACGTTATATCCACTATGGACTGGACTCTCACAATATTATGTTAGATCCACTATGGACTGGACTCTCACACTATTATGTTAGATCCACTATGGACTGGACTCTCACAAAATTATGTTAGATCCACTATGGACTGGACTCTCACACTATTATGTTAGATCCACTATGGACTGGACTCTCACACTATTATGTTAGATCCACTATGGACTGGACTCTCACACTATTATGTTAGATTCACTATGGACTGGACTCTCACTATTATGTTAGATCCACTATGGACTGGACTCTCACAATATTATGTTAGATCCACTATGGACTGGACTCTCACACTATTATGTTAGATCCACTATGGACTGGACTCTCACACTATTATGTTAGATCCACTATGGACTGGACTCTCACACTATTATGTTAGATCCACTATGGACTGGACTCTCACACTATTATGTTAGATCCACTATGGACTGGACTCTCACACTATTATGTTAGATTCACTATGGACTGGACTCTCACTATTATGTTAGATCCACTATGGACTGGACTCTCACAATATTATGTTAGATCCACTATGGACTGGACTCTCACAATATTATGTTAGATCCACTATGGACTGGACTCTCACAGAATTATGTTAGATCCACTATGGACTGGACTCTCACAATATTATGTTAGATCCACTATGGACTGGACTCTCACTATTATGTTAGATCCGCTATGGACTGGATTTTCACACAATTATGTTAGATCCACTATGGACTGGACTCTCACACTATTATGTTAGATCCACTATGGACTGGACTCTCACTATTATGTTAGATCCACTATGGACTGGACTCTCACAATATTATGTTAGATCCACTATGGACTGGACTCTCACAATATTATGTTAGATCCACTATGGACTGGACTCTCACACTATTATGTTAGATCCACTATGGACTGGACTCTCACAATATTATGTTAGATCCACTATGGACTGGACTCTCACTATTATGCTAGATCCACTATGGACTGGACTCTCACACTATTATGTTAGATCCACTATGGACTGGACTCTCACACTATTATGTTAGATCTACTATGGACTGGACTCTCACAATATTATGTTAGATCCACTATGGACTGGACTCTCACTATTATGCTAGATCCACTATGGACTGGACTCTCACACTATTATGTTAGATCCACTATGGACTGGACTCTCACTATTATGTTAGATCCAATATGGACTGGACTCTCACACTATTATGTTAGATCCACTATGGACTGGACTCTCACTATTATGTTAGATCCACTATGGACTGGACTCTCACACTATTATGTTAGATCCCCTATGGACTGGACTCTCACACTATTATGTTAGATCCACTATGGACTGGACTCTCACACTATTATGTTAGATCCACTATGGACTGGACTCTCACACTATAATGTTAGATCCACTATGGACTGGACTCTCACACTATTATGTTAGATCCACTATGGACTGGACTCTCACACTATTATGTTAGATCCACTATGGACTGGACTCTCACACTATAATGTTAGATCCACTATGGACTGGACTCTCACACTATTATGTTAGATCCACTATGGACTGGACTCTCACACTATTATGTTAGATCCACTATGGACTGGACTCTCACACTATTATGTTAGAGCCACTATGGACTGGACTCTCACTATTATGTTGGATCCACTATGGACTGAACTCTCACTATTATGTTAGATCCACTATGGACTGGACTCTCACTATTATGTTGGATCCACTATGGACTGAACTCTCACTATTATGTTAGATCCACTATGGACTGGACTCTCACTATTATGCTAGATCCACTATGGACTGGACTCTCACACTATTATGTTAGATCCACTATGGACTGGACTCTCACTATTATGTTGGATCCACTATGGACTGAACTCTCACTATTATGTTAGATCCACTATGGACTGGACTCTCACTATTATGCTAGATCCACTATGGACTGGACTCTCACTATTATGTTGGATCCACTATGGACTGAACTCTCACTATTATGTTAGATCCACTATGGACTGGACTCTCACTATTATGTTGGATCCACTATGGACTGAACTCTCACTATTATGTTAGATCCACTATGGACTGGACTCTCACTATTATGTTAGATCCAATATGGACTGGACTCTCACACTATTATGTTACATCCACTATGGACTGGACTCTCACTATTATGTTAGATCCACTATGGACTAGACTCTCACACTATTATGTTAGATCCACTATGGACTGGACTCTCACAATATTATGTTAGATCCACTATGGACTGGACTCTCACAATATTATGTTAGATCCACTATGGACTGGACTCTCACTATTATGTTAGATCCACTATGGACTGGATTCTCACTATTATGTTAGATCCACTATGGACTGGACTCTCACAATATTATGTTAGATCCACTATGGACTGGACTCTCACTATTATGTTAGATCCACTATGGACTGGACTCTCACAATATTATGTTAGATCCACTATGGACTGGACTCTCACAGTATTATGTTAGATCCACTATGGACTTGACTCTCACACTATTATGTTAGATCCACTATGGACTGGACTCTCACTATTATGTTAGATCCACTATGGACTGGACTCTCACACTATTATGTTAGATCCACTATGGAGTGGACTCTCACACTATTATGTTAGATCCACTATGGACTGGACTCTCACACTATTATGTTAGATCCACTATGGACTGGACTCTCACACTATTATGTTAGATCCACTATGGACTGGACTCTCACACTATTATGTTAGATCCACTATAGACTGGACTCTCACACTATTATGTTAGATCCACTATGGACTGGACTCTCACACTATTATGTTAGATCCACTATGGACTGGACTCTCACACTATTATGTTAGATCCACTATGGACTGGACTCTCACACTATTATGTTAGATCCACTATGGACTGGACTCTCACAATATTATGCTATTGACCCACTGACCTGGTCCTTGGAGAAAGCAAATATATAAGAGAGCTTCTTCCCCCAGCCAACTTCATAGAGTAGAGGTTTATCGCAGGTGTTCTCACATGAGTCACAGTGCACCCAACGACGCTGGGACACGGAGTAAATCTCGGTCCATACGTGGTCTGGAAGACACAACAAGCAGCTGT